>NC_041041.1:1930235-2230235 GCF_900634625.1 Parambassis ranga | reverse complement strand
TAAAGGACAGTAATGGATTTGATGTGGCTGGTGAAACTTTCTTAGTTATCAGAACTGTCACTCTATCTTTGTCTCTATAAGTCCAATACATCGACACAGTGAGTCAGTGATGTGTATATTTGTGTGTCGTCTGCATAGATGTGTTAAAATATCTTACCGTTTTGGATTATTTTGAATAATAGAGGCAGATAAAGATAAAAAGTGGACCCAACATGGACCCCTGTAGAACCCCACCTGTCATGGCTATTCAGTCTGAGACACAGTTAAGTTTTGTTTATAAAACTACACCATATGATACATGAAATAATGCACGATTGTCAATAATGATTAAAATACAGTTTATATGTTAAAAAGTGTTTTTGCATCGTTGTGTTTACTTAAATAAAGAATCTGACTCTTCTTCTTCCACCACTGCTTTATAGTCCTCATATAGCCTCTCATAGCATAGTTGCCATGGTTACCATAGATGCAGTGTTTCGGTCCTGGGTGACTCTCTGATTTTCCACCCTTAGTTAGTATTAACAGTTTGTTCCCAGCTCCTCTGGTGGTGTCAGCTTCCTGCAGTCTGTCGGTCCCGTGGCTCCGTACAAATTATTTGGAGAATAATCCCTTTTTCTTAATTAACAACACCGCTAAGCTCTTCTTGATCAACACTGGCTTCTCATTGTAATGTGAAACCACTTGAGGATGTCAGACTGAGGGTGTTTTTCTAAGCCGCTGATTGGTTTCTGAGGGCTCCGGCTCTTTACAGCCTCACAAGAATCACACCGGCTATTTCTAGATTTCAGATCAGCACTGGTAGTGGACACCATGGGAGAATGTTAATATTTGTACATGTTCTCAAAAACAATCGCGTCGTAGAGGAGATTGTCTGGCTTGGTGGGACTTTTTTTGCCTCGACAGTTTGGCTAAACGTCGGTGAAGTGTGAGGCGACAGACACACACCTGTGTGTTGATTTATGTAACGCTGATGCACGTGTCAGTTGGATGCTCAGAGGAGCAGCGGGCCTCTTCAGGAAAGGCAGCTTGTGGTGTGTGTAGAGACATCTGAACAGAGAAGAAGGGGTGTCGCCCTGCATCTATTGGAGTTGCATCTTATTGTCGGGTGTGCAGTTACTTCTGAGCTAATAACAGTAAATGTTCTTGGAGCAGGGCTGGTAGAGGTGCTGCTGTATTTTTCGTGTGCTCATCATTAATCCTCCTGTGCCCTTTGGTAATCGCTCCCCGTCAGCCCTGGTTTCCTGACTGCGGAGCAGCAGCTGTTGACCTCCACTAACACACAGATTTAACTGATTTTATTTGATTTTATTTTGCTGCTGTAGGTCATGCCAAAGCTGCTTCACCGGCTGCTGTAGGCTGCACTTCCTACGAACACCACCCTCGACCTTTTTCCGACAAACCGTCTCCCATCTAATAAGTAATCAATACCGCTAAATATGCTACCCCGTCAGGCCTCATCCTGCCGACAGAACGTCTTAGATTGGGTCAATGGCTGCCCAGGTGGGTGGGTGGGGAGAGATTAGCAGGGTAAGTGAGCAGGATGAGGCAGAAGATTTACACCCTGGGTGAAGTTGGTTGCCTTCTCCACTCCTGTGTGGTGCTGGTGGGAGGCTGATAGGAAAACCTGCTGCTACCTTTAGAGATCAGAGCTCAGCTGGAGAGGGAGCGCACAGATAGACACATCTGCTCTCTGGTGAAAGAGGAAACAAAACACAGGGCCAGGATATGATCATCTTTCACTCAGACGCGTCCTCTTAAATGTTTCTTTCATCTTCAAAACGGTTTTGCCGCCTGGAAAATCGCATGAATATGGTGTTAAAGCCGGCGCTGCAAATCAATATTCCATATTCTGCAAACTGCTCCTAAACGCTGATGAGAGTCAATTATTTCCCTCGTTTGCTGGCACCACCGTTAGGCCATTACATAATTTCTTTATTATATAATTGTTCTTGTTTCCCTAATGGCATTACAGGAAAAGGAGCCAAGCTGACAGCCAAGAACCAGGCAGCTCAGATTATACCTGCCGTTTGAATCATGATCCAGTGAAAAGGTCGGCTCCTGAACACACCGCATCATGGCACATTGCTGATAATCTTGTCGCTGCTGCAGCAGGATTTGGTCCGGGATGAGTCACTGAATCTTAAACCACCTCTGCTTTTCAACATCATGTGTTCGACTTCTGCCACCCCACAGTCCTTAATCCATATTTCATGGCTGGATGTGTGAAAGATCAAGACTTTTTCTCCTGCTGAAATGATTCCTTGTAAGCAGCAGAGTATATGCTGGGAGACATGTTCTGATGAAAGAAGAGCCATTTTTCTTCTTTCATCATACCAGGGTCCTCGCACAAGAAATGTTCAGAGTTTCATAAAGACAGCTTTGAAACTGCTTCACCGCTGAGATCAATAGGTTTTTAGAAAATGTGGCACGTTTATATGTCAACATCAACCTCTCTGACATTAAAGCACAGAGTCTTGATCCTTCGCTGTCTGAACGGCTTCTTCATACTAAGAAGAATCAGGCGAGTAGAGCAGGTGTTAGTTCTACGTTCCTGGATGGCAGCCATCACCACTCCAGTGTCTGGCTGGAGGAGCGTTCTTCTTGTCAGCATCCTACGCTGAAGCTCCAGGAAAGTCTCCTTCATTTTGCTCCAAAGAGAAAGAGAGAGAGAGCGGCTGTAATGATGTGTCATTATTCAGGGTGTCTACCAGCAGCTTTTCCTTTCTACATCCCAGAAAACCAGCCCATCATCATCATCCTCATCATCATCCTCATCTGGCCTGTGGACCTCAGTCATTTGGGTTTCTTTGAAGCCGGAGACACTGACTGCTTCATGACATCACCCGAGGGTTTCTAAAGAGCAGTTATGAGACTGTGTGGGAGGCACCTCACGTCACCGATGGTCTAAAAACAGGAAAAGACGTGGAGTGAGTGGAGCTGTGGTGGAAGCAGGAAGCTCAGGATCTGGCTCCGCTACAACCTGACGTGACTCATGTCATCATCTCCTCAACTGTGTCTCGTGAGTTTTTTTTTTTTTTTTTTTTTTTTTTTTTTTTTAGATACTGTATTAATCCCAGAGGGAAATTCGTTACGGCTGCTGCACACCTAGCCTGTGGCGCGCCTTGCTAGTCATACAATGACTAGCAAGGCGCGCCACAGGCTAGGGTGAAGTGTCTTGCCCAAGAACACACTAGGGAGGAGTTGGGATCGAACCACCAACCTTCCGGTTATTGGACAACCCTGCTATCCCACTGCGCCACTGTTGCTGTAGATGTAGCTCTGCCAGCCCATTTTTCTCACAACTTCATGCAGTTTGCATGCTCTCCCCCTGGAGGCTGCTGTCTCAGTGTGTCAGAGCGGCACGACGGCTTCCTTAAGATGTGTTTCTGAATCCACGTCTCATCAGGCCCACTTTGGGAACACCTTTGTCATGTGGATGTTGTGATGATGTAGCACGTCATCTTCGCCAGGCTGTCCAGATCCTGTCATGATTCTTGTTAGCAGGTCCTGGTCTTCCAGTAAAAGGGTCGTCCTCCATCCTTCCTGTTTCAGCAGCCAACTTCTCCACCATGCTGTCAGAAGATAATCCTCTCCTGGTGTTTCCACAGGCTCCTCCTTCATATCAATACAAACAAAGATGAACCACATCTGCATGTCTGCTCCATCAGGCCACGAACTTATCAATCACTACACATACGATTAACTGTTGCATGGATGTTGGCTTTAGTATGATCCGAGTATGGGCACAGAAACGATGATTGTGTACAACACAGGGAACACGGAAACAGAGGCCGGTAATTAGGTCTCTGTAAATTCAATTGACTTCCTCGTTAGTTCAAGCAAGCATTAATTGTGAGGGTCGAACTGCACATCAAACGGGTCAGTGTATTAGAAGTGGATATTAATTTGGGTTGAATCACTGGCTGCCTCCTCTGGTTGAGCTGTTGGCAGCATCTGAACGATGGCAGCGCTCGAACAGAGGAAGAGAACAGTATTCCTGCAGGAGCGCCACACACATTCCACTTCCAAACAAACAACAACAACAAAGGAGGCTGGCCGGAGAGCGCTCAGCATCAAAGCAGGCTGAGCTGGCACACACACACACACACACACACACCATGCAGCCGCATGAATACTGTTATATGTGTTGCTGTAAATCAGGGAGCATCATGATATGATCTGAGGCGATTTTATCTCATAATAAACAGGAGGGTGTTCCACATTTCTTTGTTTTTATTTTATTCCCCAAAGAAAGTGTTAGCTCTGCATAATTTAACTTGCTCTGTCAAAGCACTTTATTATTATTATTATTATAATATGCTGGAGAGCAGATTTTTATCATCTTATCCTAGCCTGCTAGCTTCATTATTAGCCCGTTAAGAAGCAGCGAAACAAAGGCAGGATTTTTGGGCAACAGTCTTACAAACTATCTCATTGTGTAGGTTTATATATATTATTATTATTATTATTATTATGAGTTTATCATTTTTATAAAATTGCTAGTTAGTTCTTAGAAGATTTCACTTTTGGTCTAAACTGTCTGAACTGTTCTGAACGGGTGTTTGTAGCCATGTAAACAGGTTGAATCCATGTTTATGGTTTATGGTGGATATAAATATTACATCACAGAGCTGCTCTGATAATGAAGCATGGTGAAGACTCTGAGGAGACTGCTGCCAACTGAAGGAGCGACTGATTAACAGCTACACACAGAAACAAACAGGAAGTGTTCAGAGACTTGACATTTCTAAAAACACTAATGGCAGAATTGAAAATGTCACCTAAATCCAGCTAAATCCTCCAAGGAACGTGTCTGTAATTACTACTCACACCTAAAAAGGCAGAGCGGGACTGATTTAGCTTTATATTACTCATAGCTAATCATAACTAATGATTGATCAAGTTATGGATTCATTTATTTTTTTACAGTCTGTCAAAGCACAAAGGCCAACACACACACACTTAGTGAAGTGAATGTACCCACTACCATCACTCACACTGATGCAGACAGACTCCTGAGCTCCGTCTGCATCTGTCCACAGCCTGACTGATGTTTGATTGATCACAGATTGACATCCTGTCGTTCATGAGCCGGTTGAGGTGAGTAGAGAACAACACAGGAAGCACAGAAGCCAGATGTAAGTGATAAAAAAACATTTAAAACCTGCTCCTGGGTTTTTCTATTGACGGAGAAAACAGTGGCAGACACTATTGATTTCCAATAAAAGGCAGAGCGGCCTGAGACTGATGCTGTGTGTGTGTCAATGTAGAGCTTTTCCGTACACATATTATGCATAAAGGCAATAATAACAATGAATCATCACATGTAACGTTCAGTATGATGCTGCATGAAAAAGCTCTTTTCTACCTAGAGGCTGGATCTCAGGCACATTTTATCATTCATCTCTTTTCAATTTTCCCCACACAAACATTTCCAGCGTATGGCTGTGATAATGGGATCACAGGCTGGAGCGAGTCTTCAGACTGCTTATCACACCGGGCACCAGGTTTCCAATTATACTATAAAAAACATGACACCAGCATGTACAGATAATGCTAATCATAGCCACTCACAGTAGCTACAGCGTGCAGTGATGCTCCTGATTATAAAGTTATACAGTATATATAAAGGGGTGAGGGATATGTCGCCATGTTTGCAGTGTCTGGGTCTGCCTGAACTCCTGGTTAATCCAAATACAGGCATGGTTAAAGCTAGGGTAGGAGATTTCATTCGGATGCACTTCTTGTTAAATTAGTGTAACTTCTCTTTACAATCCGATAGCAACCGATTAGTTCGGCAGTTTCTCATTAAAACGAAGACTATGAATCATCTGTGGAAGCTATAAAACACTACAAACATCAGCCAATCCTCCGGGTGGACCCTGCGCGGAGTATTACCTGGTTGTCACTCTCTTCCTGCTCTGCGCGCACCAGAGAGGTACGTGCATGATGGCCGAAGTCACAGACCGCAGCTCGTCTTCAGGTGATGCGCGTCCATGTGATTGGGAGGCGTGGCTTTAGGGTGAGCTCCGAGAGAAAGGGGCGTGTGTTTACTTTAGAAATCTGGCTGACTCTCACTGAGTTTTCAAAATCTCCTACCCTACCTTTAATCCAGCCGTGAGTGAGGTCACACGGTGTGTCTGTAGTTACATACAGTGCTTATTTATTAACATATGTCATGTCTTATATTAGTCATCAAACCAAAACATCTGTTGATGTTTTGGTTTGACAAACTTTTGAGTAAATCTCCACAGTCTGTCTAGGACACAATATAAGACCTAAATCTGTCAGGTCATCAATTGTAAAAGCAGCTGTCATACTGTCAGTATTTGCTTCTGTTCTGGCATCATGTGACCTTTACACGTCCAGGAAAATCTTCCTTTGACAGCAGCATCATCTAAATGTCATCTGTCTCTCAGGGTGTGTCTGTGTTTCCAGGTACAACTGGAATTTACTGAGTGGAGCTCCTCAGACCACCTGTCGCACCACCGCCGCCGCCGCCACCATCAGCCGTCATCTACGCACAATAACTATTTACAGCCTGACAACGTCTTCGACTCGTGATGTTAACCCCGGGGTTCTCAGTAACTCATGCACTGAGCAGAAAACATGAATAAACAACAGACCACAGAGCTCATAGAGCTCAGCAGCCCTTCAACTAAAGAGAGGAGTCCAAACTGCTCCGTGCTCTTAACTCTTTCACTTCTCCTCATCTCATCTCCTCCATCTCCAGACATTTTTCTTTGCGTCACTCTCCTACCTGCCTCCTTCTTTAAAGAACTGAGAGACGTTATGACACTTAAGGTGCTGGCCGCTGGCGAAACACATTCAAAGTCACGATCAATGTGAAAACAGCCCTTCATCACGGCTCCTCCTCCTCCTCTGAGGGTGCCTGAGATCCAGCAGAGACACTTTTACAAACACACAGAATCAGAGTCGATAAGCGGCGTTTGACCGCTGAGCGCTCGGCGTTAATGGCCGCGATTGACGTGCAGTTAAAAGTTGGGTCAGAACAGCAAGCGCCATGACGTCTGCAGGCTGACTCACAAAAGAAAGAAAGACTCGGAAGTCTATTTCCAGCTTAATGAAACACACCGTCAAAGAAAAGGCTGGAACCAGAGGTGCTCTGTGTTTCTCTGATGGTTCAAAACATTTCCTCTTTTTTTCCTCTTGTTTTCTACACATGCAGCAGCAGCACGTCATGTCATGATGCAGCAGGAGGATGAGAAGCAAAAAAAACTGTATTTACTGCATTTCCAGTGCCAGGAATCACAGCGTGTCTATTTATTATCTTCATATTATAATAGGGATCCCGTACAGGCGTGTGTGTGGGGTTGGTGGTGACTGTTGGAATTTCTCCCACATTTTACTGTCGTTTTATTTCCTTTACATCTTCATCCTTTACAGGTGGACAATAGAGAGACGTGTGGGACTGTGAATGATGATGAAAGAAGTCCTATTTTTAGTCTCTTTTGATTGTAGCGGGTGGAACTATCACATGAACGGCACAGGGGGGACTCTCTTATCCAGGACGTCATTTACAGGTATTCACAGGCCTGTTCACGAGCCGGGCCATGTGTCACTCACCCGCCGACTGAAGAGTGTGAATGTGAATGTTTCAGATGATTGAATGTTGGAAGTGTTAACTCGTGCTCGTGCCTTTTGGAAGATTGTGGCTTTTTTTTTTTTTTTTTTTTAATCTGGTGTGATGCTGCGCTAACATCAAAATAACTTGGCGGATGTTTGCCAGACTAAGCTTCGCCTGGAGGAAGAAGAGGCTGCAGCAGCAGAACATTTCATTTGGAACTCGCTGCTAACGCTGATGAGTTTATATATTTGCATTGTTTTTTTTTGCAGCCAGAAGTTTTCAAATTTTCACCTGGTCACCTTGGTAACCAACACAAACTTGTGTGCTTTATGTGTTAATGTTAGAATCTGACGAGCACTTACTGCATGCAGCACATCTTCTGCTGCCTGCTATGAACGACCTAGTTGTGTAATCAGGCTGTAACCTGTAAACACGTCCTGCAGAGAAGGCGGACATCTGTCACAGAGGAGTCAGGCAGATGTTAGCTGTTTGCTAAGTCTGTTCCGCTAACACGGAAACAGCCGCTGCTGTGATCACACCTCGGACATCCAGCGCTGATCAGGCTGCTGAAAACAAGGCCGGCTCTGATGGATACACCCCTGTCTGTCTGTCAGAGTGTGGCTCCTCAGAGAGAACCTTTCAAAGAACGCACCTCCTGTACTGCACCACCTGTACTGCACCTCTGCTGCTGCCTGGTATTGATTTAGTGTGAGTTACATAACATCTGCAGGGGCTTCCATCCACTCCTCCAGTGTTTGTTCTCCTGCTACAAATAGAGAACTGTCAGACAGCCAGCGTGCAGATGAGCAATGCAGCAGGGCTGAGAGAAAGCTGGATGAAATCACCTGTGAGATGCCGTGTTCTCCTTTGAATCTGATATGACAGATTCAGACGGGGGTTTTTTTTTTCTCTTTTTATCAGAACAGCACAGCCGGCTCTGTTTGTATCAGCACGGAGGTGCAGCTGTGATGTGTTGCCTAATATCCTCCTAATGTTCAGTCATTTTATGCTTTGTAGGTACATGCAGTGTTCAGACTCTTGATGATCAATAATTATCATTGTTGAAGGACTATGAACGCTGGCATGAATGAGAAGCGGCTGGTGTGCTGCTGAAACTGAGAGTGGCGTCTCCTCTTGGAGAGAGTCCAAAGCAATGAATACCAACATCATGGAATTTACTGCTGTGATGAGCAGCCGCTCTCCATGCTAGAAGACCCAGGACTTCGCCAGCTAATCACACACTCAGAGCCCTGGAACTCTCTCCCAGGTCACTGCTGCTTTCTGTGCAAACGTTTGGCCACCAGCCCTGCAACCACGTGGTCAGCACGCACATCCACGATCCGACCGATGCTGCAAGAGGCAGGAGGTTCACAACCGTCTGCTGTGCTCAGCTTGACTTCAGCCATTTAAAGGTTAAAGTGATGTCAGTTTAAAGACAACAGCATGAACTCTGCTAAACCACAGTGTAGAACTGTAGTCCTCCTGGAGACGGAGCAAGGTCTGAAAACATAAACAACGTCCTCGTATTATGACTTTATGGACTGCAGTTATTTCCGACCACAAATTATCTGTTTGCATCTGTTGTGTGGAAACTTCAGCCTGACAGAAATCTGCAAACTCAAAGAAAACAGAGATCACATAATGATGATGATGATGATGATGGTTTCCTTTCCATGAAAACCAAACCAGACTTTCACAGTCAGCTGCGCATTTTGTGGAATTTGGAAAACTCTGGCAGAACAGCGTGATGAAGCCATGTCTTACCAGTGCCAAAGGATCTGTGTGTGTGTGTGTGTTCCAGAACACGACTAAAGGCACGAATATGTTTTCAGAAAGGGGCACCTTTAAAGCTGTCTGGTTAACATGTCTGCAGGTTGTCCTTCTGCTGATCTGAGGTTGGTCATGGAGGGGGGGGCAGCATCCTAAGCAGGAAAGCCCAGACCCACTCCCACTCCTCGCCCTCCTCCTCAAGTTCATCCTGGAGGATACGGAGGCGTTCCAAGGCCAGCCGAGATCAAATCCTTTCTGGTCTGCCCCGGGGCCTCCTCCCAGGCAGACATGTCCCCTAACCAGATGCCAGAACTATTTCAGCTGGCTCCCCTTAACATGGAGGAGCAGTGACTCCTTCCAGAGTACCTATCTTCAGGGGAAAGAACGAGATCCACAGACACAAGTGGCTGAGAGAAGTTTCCTCCACAGTTCCACACTGTGGAGGAAACTTCTCTCAGCCACTTGTGTCTGTGGATCTCGTTCTTTCAGTCACTACCCACAGCTCCTGGTCAGCTCTCTTCACCTTAAACAGCCTGGAGCAGAGACAGCATCAAAGCAGACACTGCACTAGTCCACCTGTCCATCGCCTGCTCCATTCTTTCCCTACTTGTAAACAAGACCCTGAGATACTTAAAAAACCTCCACCTGAGGCTGAAACTCATCCCCAACCTGGAGGGAGAGTTCCATTCTTTTCTGGTTTAGGACCTGAGGATCCTCATCCCTGCTGCTTCACACTCAGCTGCAAACAGCTCCAGTGGTCTGAGCTCAGTGAGGCTAGCAGGACCACATCATCCACGAAAAGGCAAAGAAGACGATCCTGAGGTCACCAGACCAGAGTCCTTCTACCCTTTGGCAGGGCTGAGAAACCCTGACGGTGGAGTCCAGCCTCCACCTTTTAGCTCCACACTCTTGGAGCTTAATTTCAGTCTAAATGCTAAGCTAAGTGCTAAGTGCACAGACCGAAGAGTCATGGGATGCTCAGTGAGACAGTGATGAGGCCACTTATGGCTCCTCATGTACATGATGAAGAGCAGACCGTGAGGATGCTGCGGTTACCGTGGAAACCTATCAATTATATTATTCTACAGCATCACTCAGCTCATCTTTTCTCTGTGAAGGAATTGATTGCCTTTCATCCTAACAGCACAGCCATTACATGTAGAGACCAGAGTCCGTCCATTAATCAGCTCCGTTTCTAAACTCAGACTCTTCAGACTGGATTCTGTGGATTTATTATTTCTGCCTCTGCGCCCTGTAATTCTGTCTCCTGTACACAAAATGGTTTCCTCCCAAAACCAGGCCAGATGTGGACGACCACAGGAACGGGAGCCGCATTCGTGCAGACGTAACCCTGTCATTGTGGACTCAGTCAGCCTCCCCAAAAAGAGAGACGAACTTCTCACGTTACACTTGGTAAAGTGTAATGCAACATATGAGCTGTACATTCTAAAGTAAAGACAGTAACACAGAGAAAGGGAAAGGGCTCCGTGTGAGGCCAGTGGCCTCTGTGTATGAAGAGGCTTTTACAGCAGCCGTGGAGAGACGGCTGTAACTCAGCTGCCGTCAGAGGTGGGAGGTTTAATAACCGAGCAGCATCAGGTGATCAGGTTACATCCACAGTCTGCTGATCACCAAAGAATCCGGAGTCAGGAGTCTAAAATAAGACGGCGATGCACATCACAGATCGATTTACTGCACCATGTGCCGCCGGTGACGTCATTCACCGCACGTGAGATGTGCTTAGTGCGTGACTGCTTGTGCTATAAGAGCATCAACAGTGGGTCTGGCGGCGGCGGCGGCCTCCCTGCAGGCTCAGCAGGACACGCTGCAGCCTCCCTCCTGTCTTGTCTCTTACTGAGTCAGTCAGCTGATTTTTCATCCTCTCCTGTATTTGCAGAGCATCAGGTGGTCGAGGTGCTAATAATACAAGTACAACATCCCCGGAGGCTTTGTGCTGTGTCCTCTCCCTCCTCTCATTTCCTGTTTGTCCAATGAATGCAATGAAAATAAAAGTGTTTATACACACACACACACACTCCATGCTGCAGCTTTCAGTCCACTGTGTTTCCGTGGAGGTCTGTGCTTCACAGACAGCTGAGGTCACACCATCGCTGGTTACATGACACAGTGTGGTCTGTGAAAGACTTCCTGTTTATGGTGAAGTGGTTCTCCTGTCGCCTAGCAACCTGCAGTCAATATTCAAAAGTTTGCTCTTCATCAGTTCTCCTGTAAAAAGGAGCCAACTGCCACCGGCCTGCAATGAATACTGGGATATGTTGGACCGTGCAGGAGCCACCTGATGCATCCTTCGTTACCAAGGAAACCGTCGAGGCCACACAGCCCCTCCAGTGGTTCGCAGCTCGTTTGTGTCAGATGTGCCAGCCTTTGGTGCTCTCTGGATCCTCCTCAACAAGGATGAGGACGATCCCTGAGATGATGACTGAATCCAGTGTGGGTCAGTACAGAGTTTGTGTCTAAACCCAGCTGTGTCATGGATCTGTCTCTGGTCCTCCTGCGTGCTGACTCACAAAATCTACCCACCAACAAAGGAGGAGCAACACAACACATCAGGAAAGCTCTACACACATGTGGCCCTCAAGACCCACAAACAGAAGAAGAAAGGACAGCGAGCAGCAGAGAGAAGCATAGGAGAGCACAGGACTGGACTCAGAAAAAGGACACTCTTTGAAGACAACTATGTCCACCTCTTAGACAGAAGGGACAGATGGTCTGAAAGAGAAGTCCAGGAAGCAGCTGGAAGAACCTTCCCTTAACACAGGTGGCGGTCTCAGACATCATCTTTCTACCACATACAGCAGCTTCCATCCATTCCCAGGAAGCTTCACTCCAAGTCACATGCTCACAGCAAGAACAATGGACTGTCCACCTGTCCCCCCACCACAGCCCCCCCTGCAGTCCCACAGTCAGTCACACCTGAGCTTCAAAAAACAGCCAGATCGAAGAACAAAGGTAAGCATGGAGACATCTCTGTGCTACAGAGAGAAGTCCAGATGCCTCACTTCAACCATCTGAATGAAGACGACTGAGAATCTTCATCAGCATCTGTCAGGCTGCCTCTGCCCTGTCTGACCTCAGCAGCTGTGAACAGAGCAGCCCGTCCTCATGTACAGGAAGCCTCTTCCCCTCTTATTATATAAACGTGACATCAGACATCAAATAACAAGTCCAAACATCTTACTGATTAACTAGTGAGGCCTAACAATTACACCAATTAACCAGTCAGAACAGTCACTAGTTTACAACATTGACAGTAAAAACTATGGACAGAGCTTCCGTGACGTCACCCGTTTGTTTCTGAAGAGCCGTTTTGAGGCTCGGTGGGAGGTTCCGGGACGTGATGACCGCCGCCATGTTGACAGCGTCACGTCCGCCAAAACTCTCAAATATGGACAAAGAGGGGGAGCACGAGCGGGGTTTAGGGGGGCGGGCGATCGTGGGAGCAGGAAACTCACGCTGTGATACGTCAACTGTCTGTCACTCAAGCGGCAACGCCCATAATTATGCGTATTTTTAAGTCCAAATGCAATTGAAACGAGTGGGTTGTAAAAAAATTCACCCCCCCTACAATTGACACTAGAAGAGAACCTATCATCTGAGACCAGAGTGGTTTTTTGTACCAGGCCGTAAACATGTTGGCTGTGTCTCATTTCAGGGTCTGCATCCTTCGGAGTGCGCATTTTAAGGCCGCTTACGTCACAAAGCTGCGCGAAGGCTGTCCCAATTCGCCAAAAGTCGAAGGGTCCTCCAAATGCGTCCTCCTTTTGCCTGAATTTGGAGGACGCATCGCTACCATCCTTCGTGGCCTTAAATATCCCACAATGCTTTGCGGACCTACTTTTTGTCCAATAGTACGATGACGGACCAAGCGAGCGGCACCGGCAGGAGTGCCGAATTCACATTTAAATGTAAGTAAAGAGCAGTAGTTCGAGAGTTTTAAAATGCTAGTAGTGACAGTGGCATTAAAAAAATGAGTTTTATATTTACAAACATGACGTCCTGTTGATACGAGGCGCTGTAAACTAAACGTTTTGATTGAATGTTGTTTCTTGTTGTTTACTGTAGTATAGTATAAAGTATAGTTCACGTGAGGAGCAATATTATCGTTATTATATCAAACGGTCATTCTGCCTGTTGGCATTTTGTTGTAGGAGGAGCAGAGAGAAACAGAAGAAACCTGACGATTGATAACGGAGGAGATGAGGCTGGAGAGAGAGGGAGAGAGAGAGAGAGAGGGGGAGAGAGGGAGAGAGAGGGAGAGAGAGGGGGAGAGGGAGGGAGAGAGGAGAGAGAGAGAGGGAGAGAGAGGGAGAGAGAGAGAGAGGGAGAGAGGGGGAGGGAGAGAGAGAGAGAGGGGGGGAGAGAGGGAGAGCAGAGAAAGAACGGACAGACCTCAGCTCATTGAGAGGATGGTGGACAGCAGTGATTTTATGTTCTGTGTTATTTAAATGTTACTTATTAAATTAAAGGATGATATTAAATCGTTCTTGTCTCTGTGTTCTTAAACTCTTCTAACCTTGTTACATTATGTGTTTCATCACCTATTTATAATTTAAGTAAACTTTTGAACAACTTCTCAGTGACCACAGTAAATCATTTATTGTGTGTGTGTTGTGTTATGTACAATATTTACAAAGACACAGTTTGAACATTTCTAACTATTTACCAGTGGGCATTATGAAAATGTACAGTTTATTATTTATAAAAGATCAGCAGAAAATACTATTCACAAAGAACATATATATAAATGTTTGGCTGAGCAGGAGTCCTTGGTGCTGCTGGACTGGACGATGCCACGGTGAAGACCTTGGAGTCCTCTGGCTGTGAGTGGGACATCATCTGGGGGAGGGGGGTGCCTGTCTCCTCTGTCCACCACATCGTCCATCAGGGTTTGCAGAGCTGACGATCGGCGGCTGCCATGTTACTAAAGATGTTTTTAAAAAGGGCAAAAATAAAAATAATAACTTCCACAGAGCGGCTTCCAACGCAGCTTAAAATATGAAAAGCTATAAAATATGTATCCTCACCCTCCAAAGGTGATGATGGTCAGTACACCTCCTCCAGGACAGACAGCTGGTCCTGCCAGGGAGCCCCACTCTCCTCCACCCAGCAGTAATTCTCTGGTGCAGTGACAGACCTGATGCTTAATGACACATTAAAGCAGTGCTTTCAGGGTTATTTGCAGGGTTCTTACACATTTAGCTATTTATTTAAAGTATTAAAATTACAAACAGACCCTGTATCAAGTCTTACAATTGAATCAAATATAAATTACATTTAATCATATTTGTCTATCTACTGGTTATATATCTAGCGTTTGCTCAGTAACTGGTATATTAATTATGATCAATAATATGGTTAAACAGCAGCTTACCGTCACCTCCCCACTGCGCTCTCCCAGCCTGAAGAAAATGAGCCGTCACAGGTTTTGCTGCCGCTGGAGCCGCCTCTCCTCTTCCTCCAACAACAAATAAATATATTAAAACATTCCAAATGTCTAAATCCACACTGTTGTCCCGCTTGTTGTGTAGTCCGTGTTGTGTCGCTGTCGCTGCTTTTGTTTTTCCCGGGGCAAAATTTATGACGTCGCGCCACAATCAGGAAGTGCTTTGAAGGCCAGACCGTCCCATTTACCAACGGTGGAGGATCCTCCGGAGGATCCTCAGGAGGACGCGGCCTCCTGAGACCGCGTAGGCTGCGTCCTCCGAAGGATGCAGACCCTGAAATGAGACACAGCCGTTAATTTCTGCTGTGAAGTCGGCCATTTTAACATGGGAGTCTATGGGAAATTACTCGCTTTTGGAGCCAGCCCCCAGCTGTTGCAGCGTGAATTACAAGTTTTGACACTTCCGCATGGGCTTCCACTTTGAGCCCCGAAGGTTGCCGCTTGGTTTACAAGCAACAGTCACAATGTCTACTGGTTCAGAGGGTGTTTGTGAGTTACTTCCTTCAGCATCAGGTGCATATAAAGGTCATGGATCACTGTGGAGTCCAGCTGATCATCACCTGCTTTACTCTGAGGGCAGATTGACATGACACCTTTAAAAATGTATATGGCTGACGGATCTCCTCACACTGAGCTCACCGATGGAGTTCCTTTGAGCTCCGGGGCTCCTAACACCACCAGTCACATGTCCTCTGAACCCTGACTGACGTGCGTCCCTCTGTTGTGGAGTTTAAAATTTCTGACTCAGATGTAATCAGAATGATGACGCCTGAGCTCGGCCTTACTGTTGAGACGTGCTAATGAAACAGACTTTGATCTAAAATAACTCAGGAAGCAACATCCCGTCTGTTACCTGGAGCTCGGGCGGTCTTGATGTGCTGAGGTTCTTGTTAGAGGGCTGCCAGGAACAAACATTACAAACAGAAACAGGAGGAAGGAAACAACAGCAGCAGAAGTCATTTTTCTCTCATTACCAGCAGATCGCGGCTCCGTTTGTCTCACAGCCTCCTGCTTTGTTCCCAGTTATTGTCACTCACACTGACAAAAAAACCTGACAAACCATTCAGTGTGTTCCCATCCTGCTGAAGACACAGTGCTGATGAGGCTTTATCAGCAGTCATTGATGTTTACTGTATTATAATATTCTGTATATTGTTCTTGACACTTTAATTAGCCTCACAATTCAAGACCAAGACCACAGACGGTGAATGTTCTGCTCTGTTGATGTCTCTCTATTATAGTTTTATATTCAACAGTCAGAACAAACGTGGTCTTGATTGTGACTTTTCTATCAAAAACATGAGGAGGAGACACACGGGGAGATGTGTCCAAATGGTTGGTTCCCTCCTCGTTATGCCCAGTGACACAGAGGAGCTACAAACATTAGCGTTGCAGCTAACAGGAGGGTCCTCTCATTTGGTCACTAATTAAGAAGCAGAGCATGAAAGTGGACAAACATTCATCACTACAGTCAGTGTCAGTACAAACATGGCCTCCTTTGTATTACATTTACCTTGACCAATCACTGTCAAAGCCATCACTGCTGGTTAGCGAAGGCTAGCTACTGCCAAGACATCCACACCCTCTGTGACATAATGTTTCCACTACAACAAGATGTTTCTATATATGTTGGAAAATATATACATTTGCACATTTGCCGCCAGTGTTAGTATAATTACAAGTTTGGATTAAACATTAAAAACCAAACATCAGAGTCAGTTTAGCTACGCTACAGATAGCTAGCTACCTACGCTACAGATAGCTACCTACGCTACAGATAGCTACAGATAGCTACCTACGCTACAGATAGCTACCTACGCTACAGATAGCTACCTACGCTACAGATAGCTACCTACGCTACAGATAGCTACAGATAGCTACCTACGCTACAGATAGCTACCTACGCTACAGATAGCTACCTACGCTACAGATAGCTACCTACGCTACAGATAGCTACCTACGCTACAGATAGCTACCTACGCTACAGATAGCTACCTACGCTACAGATAGCTACCTACGCTACAGATAGCTACCTACGCTACAGATAGCTACCTACGCTACAGATAGCTACCTACGCTACAGATAGCTACCTACGCTACAGATAGCTACCTACGCTACAGATAGCTACCTACGCTACAGATAGCTACCTACGCTACAGATAGCTACCTACAGCTACCTACGCTACAGATAGCTACCTACAGCTACCTACGCTACAGATAGCTACCTACGCTACAGATAGCTACCTACGCTACAGATAGCTACCTACGCTACAGATAGCTACCTACGCTACAGATTGCTACAGATAGCTACCTATGCTACAGATAGCTACCTATGCTACAGATAGCTACCTATGCTACAGATAGCTACCTATGCTACAGATAGCTACAGATTGCTACCTATGCTACAAGCTATGCTAGCTAGCTAAACTTGCTACCTGACAAATTTAATCATTGGCAAATTACAGTGCGTGAATGCATCCAAAATATTTAAACAAAATGTTAAATTGTCAAGTTTGTCACATCATGTGAAATCAACACCATGAGCTGAGTGTGAACTAGCAGCTAACGGCTCTGTAAAAGAGGTTTGAACCTCTTTTGGATGGAAACATTTAAACACTGGACCCAAGAGCCATTTCAGACCTTTATTGTGTAGAAAAGTTAACAAAGGATGTTTGGATGATTTTCTGTTTGCAAACACAAAGTCAACACACTGCCATGCACATCCCACAACCAGCTACAATGCACAACAGGAAACAATCTGCTTACATAAACATGCATCCAACAAAGAGGAATGCTGCATTTGTTTGTTTAAAGAAACACATGAATACACTTAAGAGAACAGCAGGTGACAGAGTAACTTACTGGTGTGGCAGCATGGCTGAGAGCAAAGGGGATCTGTGGAGAACACAAGGCCTCATCACTCCTGTAGCTCCTCCCCCTGCACAGGTGAGCATCCCCGCCCCCTTCCTGTCTCACACACCTGGTATTTTCCCATAGAGAATGAATTAGCTTAGCCAGCTAGCTGTAGGTTAGCCACCCTGTAGGAATCTGGAAGCTTTTACTTTGTAATGTTAGCATTGTTAGCTAGCAGGTGGAGTAGGAAGGAATCAGAGTGGGTCAGATGCTACATGTGGGTTATATTAGCCGACATGCTAGCTTTTGGATTTCCTGTTCAGTGTATTTATTATGTTGTTGGGTCTGACAGAGGCCTTGTTAGCAGGGCTTCAGCCCATGTTTGTCCTTCTTTTAGTGGAAGGTTGATGATGTTGGACTCCTCCTGGAACTGCCCCTCAGACCTGAAGAGGTTCTTCAGAAGCCTCAGGTTCTGACTCAGAATCTTCACTCTCATTATTTCTGGATCTTTTTCTTAACTTGTTCGTTTCAGATTAAGTTGCCAAGCCTGGTTTTTACCAAGGCGTTGCTTTGTCATAGTCGGACCATATTTATAGACTCTGGGGGTGGCTGCACGCGCTCCATCGTCTTCGTCTCCATCAACTATTAATGCACATTGAACAGCTTGGTCCAAATGACAAACATTTCAGTGTGTTTTCACACGGCTCAGGTGTTACTGATCACATTAATAATGGTGGCCTGGACGGTGAGCCGGCCTGCAGGAGCTCAGCCATCTTTGTCTAAATTCAGACCACAACATGTGGACATTCAGTCCAACTTCTGAGAGCCAGAAAACCAGATGATCCTCCCTCTGCATCCCCCCGGACCCCCCACAGAGGGCTATGCCGCTATAAACCCAGCATATAATCTCACCCTTGGCTTTGAATGTAAGCTTTTTAATCCAGGACTGGCCTGGGAAATGATTCTGCTCTCCTGCAGCACTGAGGTGCAGCGATCCAGGCTCCATTCAGCGGCGGCCCCTGGCAGAGGACACCCTTGTGTTTGTGTGCAGCTGGACCCTTTCATTGTTTACACTTGAAATGATAATGACATCATGTGTGCACAGCTGCACTATTTGCATCCTCGCAGCTGAATTCGTGTGACAGAATGGATAAAATGGAAAGGTGGAGCCGGAGCCTGCTGCCGTGTTTACATGTCAGGTGTGCAGATATTTATTTTTTTCCTGTAACGGCCGTGAAATAAAGAGCAGGAGTTCACAGCAGCTGCCACATCTGTGACGACGTGGTGACGGTTCTTGAGTGGGGGGGGGGGGCACCTCCCACACCTCCCTCTGATTTTAAAAGGGTGATTCTGTGAAGAGGAGACATGATGAGCAGCAGAGGGCTGAGAAGAGCAAGAGTAGAAGATCTTTATTCAGTCGGAACAAGTACAAATACAAATCTACCAACACCACACGTACAATCATGTCAGTGATGGAACTGATATCAGATCATACAAAACTGGGCCAAACAAGTGATGGAGCGAGCCTAGAAGTTACACTGACACTGAATACTAATGTTCCTGGATGCCAGCACTGAGTCAGAGCTGACTGGGACACTGATGCAGCTCTGTGATGGGATGCTGCTGGATGAAGTGATGCTCTGAGCATCCACAGCCCCCCCACTCCTCCAAAGACCCACCCAGCACAACACAGTGCAACAATCTGTACACACATTCCAGTCCAGGCTGTGAGATATTTACATCAGCACGGCGCGCTGTGCCGGTTATTCCCGGCAGAACACGTATTCGGTGTAGCTGGTCCAGATTTTGTCCTCGTTTGGGTCGTTGCTGGTGTAGGCGCAGGTGCCCGTGGAGCTGCAGGCCACCATGTGGAAGCCCACCTCTGTCAGCTTGTCAAACGCCTGCTCCAGAAAATTATACTTGAGATAGTAGCGGGACGTGTATCTCTCCGGAGGTCTGTCCGGGTCCCTGCTCTCGTTCAGCGTGTCCCCAAACACCTCCTTGGCCAGAGACGTCTTCCCGCACACCGTGATGCGCGCCACTCTCCTGAACTTCGCGTCGGTCTGGATGTCTCTGCCAATAGTGTACGAGCCGCGGTATCCTATCGTAATATAGCCCGACTTTCTGGAGTCCAGGGACGGGGAGCGCATGGCCCCGCTGACGGACATGGTGCGTAAAGTCTCCATGGCGCCGGAGGAGCCCTGCTGCGCGCCGTCCTCCGTGTCGCTCTGGCTGATCTCCTCGCTGATTGAGTTGTCCTTACTCACCCGCGGGCTGAGGCGCTTTGCGAGGTCCCGCAGCTGGAAAAAGTCCGCCTCCCTCTGCAGCCGACTTCTCTCAGGGAAGTAGTCCGGCAGGACCAGGTTCAGGTCTCGCAGGTAGTCGAGGATGTAGCGGAACAAGAAGCCGTCCCTGTCCAGGAAGAAGCGCCCTTTGCTGTCCCTCGCCAGCTCCTTGGGTGACTTCTTGCTGAACATGGTCCACAGCAGCGAGTCCGGCACGGCCACCAGAGTTTTGTGCCTGGTGACATAAACCTGTCCGCCCACGTTCAGCTCGATGATCTCTGAAAACAGGGCCCCGGAGGAGTCCCCGCCGCAGCCGGGCGCCCCGCGCTCCGTGTCGGCCAGTGCCATCTCTCTCTCTCTCTCTCTCTCTCTCCCCCTCTCTGAGTCTGAGCCCTCTGACGCGGGATCAGTGGAAACACTGAGGGAACTCTGCGGCGGCTCGTTTTATGAAGCCTGGCTGGTGTGTGTGCGCGTGCGCGTGCGCCTGGAAGAGGGGGCTTGACTAGTGAATAAACATTTAACTGTTGGATGACTGCGCTGTCAAGAGTGCCAGTGCAGCTCCCGCTATTTACACACACACACTCTCTCTCTCCATATATTTACATGCCTGTGTGTGTGTGTGTGTGTGTGTTAAAGCAAACCACCCGCAGCTGTGAGTTATTTGCTTCTCTCTGACCTGCCTGTCATGAATATCTAAGTAGCTGATTTAGTATTAATTATTGATTATGTTAATTAATCAAACAGCCTGAAATGATGGTTATAGTCAGACTCAACAGAAACACACAAGCTGCAGGAGTTATTGCTTTAAGACATGTCTGGAAAATATGGAAAGAGTGACACCCATTGTAACGAGGATGGAAACGCAGCCAGCACACACACACACACACAGATGTTTTTCACCATTTATCGTATCATAGAATCAATTTAAAGATCCTGAAAGTGAAGTTTGGTTTTCCTGGATTTATGTTCTCTGGATGGATGGAAAATGAAGTTTTAACGCCAAAATATACGTATTGATCCTTTTTTTTTTGGTTCTTTTTTGTTTTTTTCTTTAGTGTTTGTGTGATTACTCTTGTTGCCAGAAGGGGGCGACAAACATCCATCACTGTACCTTTAAGTTAATAATCAGTGTCATTTCTTTATGTTGGAATTAAGACGCCCACAAACTGAGCCAGTCTTTGTTTAACCCTTTGTATGTGAATCAGAAATGCTTTCTGAATTCATCAGATAACACGTGATAAAGAGACAGGAGTTGTCTCTTGTATTAAAAACACAACATACAAAGAATTTGCTTACTTAAACAACTACAGAGTGTTTGGTGTTGTGAGCAGTTGGAGGTCACATCCTGTGTCATGTGACTGTGAGCGTTTGTCATTTCCCTGTTCAAACTTCCCATTAGCATGGAGTTTTTGTCCTCCCTCATCCTTTAATGTCCACACTCTGTCATTTAAAACATCCAGATTTCACAACAAGACCAGTAACGATGAGGAGACGCCGTGCAGTCATTGTGAAAGTTCCCACTTCTCATCACGGTGGATTTTTAGCCACTTTGGAAATTTGCTTGACTCGCCCTCAGACTATAAAAGCCCGGGGTACTTCACTGATCTGTCACTCCAAGAGAGAACAACAACAATGCTGCGCAAGGTACGGCTGCTGTGTGCGACTGCTGGTTAATGAAGGGTTTCAGTGTTTCTGGTGTTTCTGGAGGAGATGCTACAGATCCTTCAGGAGCAGGTCTGGTCTGGACTGACTGACTGACCCCGTTTCACCTCTGCAGGGTATTACAGAGAGCTTTGGAGCTGCCATCCATGCACTGAACACCACGCAGCTGACAGATGGTGTGATTACCAGGAGCAAACGGATGATGCTGGACACCCTGGGCGTGGGGCTGCTGGGAACCAGGACAGCTGTCTTCAACAAGGCTCTCAAGTACAGCCAGGTACAGTGAACTGGGCCGCAGGTGCATGAAAACACAAACATACCCTCATTCCTGTGTCTTTACTGAACTGTGTCCACGGCTGCTGTGTTGATTTGTGTCAGTTTGTTCTTCTGTAATTTATCAGATGTTCACATCTGAGGAGAGGAGCAGCGTCTGGGGGAAAGCAGACGTCGCTCTCCCTCCTCACTACGCTGCATTCGTCAATGGAATCGCAGTAAGTTAGTTTGAAGTTAAGCCTCGCAGCGTGCAGAGGAAGCACCTCTGTTCAACAGCCGTCTCACTCTGTGATGCCAGGTTCATTCCATGGACTTTGACGACACGTGGCACCCCGCGACTCATCCGTCAGGAGCTGTGCTGCCCGCACTGCTGGCCCTGGTGGAGACGCTGCCCCGCCCGCCCTCCGGCCTGGATCTGCTGCTGGCCTTCAACGTCGGCATTGAGGTGCAGGGCAGACTGATGAGGTTCTCCACGGAGGCCTACAACATCCCCGAGAGGTGAGTCTGCACCCATCTGAGCACTGCTGTAGTTTAAAGGGCCAGTTCACCCAAACTACAAAACAAAAAGTGCAACAGCTGCCTCTAGTGGTGAAAAAACCACAGAGCTGTGGTGGGTTAGTGTTCTGCTGTGTTCCTCTCTGCTGGTTTGATGGTTCTTTGGGTTTCACATCCTCTTCTTTGTGTGTTTCTGTCTGTGTTGGAAGAGTGAGAACTGTCATGATGATTATAAAGTCGAGTGTCATTACTCATGGAGCATCAAGGCTAATGTATTTAATAAACAAACAAATCCAGGAATAAATAAAAAGTTTCTCAAACCTCCTCCATCGCTCCTGAAGATGGATCCAGATCCTCATGTCTCTGTGGTCTCCGTCCTCTCAGGTTCCATCCTCCCAGCGTGGTTGGTGTGATGGGCAGCGCTGCGGCCTCAGCCAAGCTCCTGGGTCTGTCCCCGGCTCAGTGCTGCCACGCTCTGGCCATCGCCGCCTCCTCTGCTGGGGCTCCGCTGGCGAACGCTGCCACTCAGACCAAACCTCTCCACATAGGGAACGCTGCTCGGACAGGCCTGGAGGCGGCCCAGCTGGCTTTGGCGGGACTGGAGGGGAATCCGGCCATACTGGACATGCACTCGGGGTTTGGGGTTTACTACAAGGACTACAGTCCCGCAGCGATGGCAGACTCTGCTTCTGGTGGCTTCAGATGGATCCTGGAGGATCAGGATGTGGCGTTCAAGCGCATCCCGGCTCACCTGGGGATGCACTGGGTCGTGGATGCAGCTCTGGCAGCTCGTGTGAAGCTTCAAAACACAGACGGGCCCTTTGACCCGAGCCTGATCCGCAGCGTCACGCTCCGAGTTCCCCTATCCAAATACGTCAACTGCCCCCTACCTGCCACAGAGCACCAGGCCAGACACTCATTCCAGTTCAACGCCTGCTCCGCTCTGCTGGACAACAAAGTGACCGTGGACTCCTTCCACCATGCTCAAATCAGCCGACCCGCTCTGAGGGAGCTCCTGAGCAAAGTGAAGGTGGAGACGCCCGAGGAGAACCAGCCCAGCTTTGACAAGATGTACTGTGAGGTGGAGATAGAAACGCACCAGGGGCAGAGGCACGCAGCCAGGTGTGACACCTTCTACGGCCACTGGAGGAAGCCGCTGAGTCAGGAGGACCTGGTGGAGAAGTTCAGTGTGAACGCGTCCTCGGTGCTGTGCACAGAGGGGGTGGGGGGTGTCCTGTATGCGATAGGGGACATTGAGAGGGTGAGAGAGAGCTCAGTGCTGAGTTCATATCTGAGGATGACGAACAGAGCAGTTCTACAGCACGGAGAGACTCTGAGCTCACACAGAATCTGACTATATTATAATCATAACGAAACACCATGTAAATATGTTCTCAGAGTTATTAGAGTCTAAAATAAACAAAGCTGACTCTCACTTTTCATTTTATTGTATTTTCTTTGTACAATCTGCTGTTGATTCTGTGAGATCTGATCATGAGTTACATTAAACCTGCTACACACACATGAATATGAGCACGCTGAGTATCTGGAAGTGCTTTTCTACTCCGGGTGTCCACCTCACATCAGCTCAGCCCTCCCAAATCCCTTCCCCCCCCTGGGTTCGGAGGTTCAAGCGAGCTTCAGGACGCCCTGTACCATCGATCCAATCCCGTCAAAGATCTCGTGGATCGGCGCGTCGCACATGAAGGCACAGGTGGTGACCAGCTTGTTCTTCTCGTCCACGTGGCTCTCGCCGACGCTCTTGCTCACGTGTTTGCAGCCCAGCTGGTTGATGGCCGCCGCGGTGTCAGTGGTGTCTGGATACCTGAGAGAAAACAACCCCTGTGACTAACAGATTCATGTCGGTAGTGAAGCGTGGCGGTGGCAGTATCATGGACTCAATAACAGGAGGTGCTGAAACACTGGACTCACTTATCGTCCTTTTCAACGCCGACAGTGACCTCACAGCCTGGAAACACTTTGGCTGCCAGGACAGGTGAAATGCAGCAGAGGCCGATGGCTTTGCCTTCACTGTGGAACGCCTGCAGAGCGGCCTTGACCTCCTCATTCACGGAGCAGTCCTTCCCCTGCACTGCCCACGTACACAGATTCTTAGCTGCTCCGAAACCACCTGCAAAACATCCAAAAACAAGGCGGAGGGGGAGATTTTGGAGACTTCCCTGCTGCAGACGGCAGTGTCGGCCTCGCCACGCTATCGTGTAACGACACAGACCGCCATGAACAAACCTGGGAATATAACAGCGTCGTGCTCTTTGGCACTGAGTTTGGACAGGTCCTGGATGTTTCCACGGGCCAGCCTCGCGCTCTCCACCAACACGTTTCTCTTCTCCTCAGATGGAGCTCCTTTCAGGTGATCCACCACGTGCATCTGCTCAATGTTGGGGGCAAACATGCTCACCTACAGGTGATAAAAAGGGGGCAGGAGCACAAAATATCAACGACTATAAACCTGCTGAGCTCATACACCAATAACATAAATGGTTCCTTAAATGCAACATCTCATCCACACAGATGTTAAATCTGGATCAGAACAACATGAAAACAGATCCTCAGTCACTGAGGATGGTCGTGCATCAACCAACATCTCATGTTAAACTAAAGGGACTAAACCATTCAGACATTATTATCTGTAACTCCCTCTTTTGAACTTTAAAGTCGTTTTTCTAAAATTTTCCATGCAAAAGCTCTCAAGCTCAAGGAAAGAACTATTAGTTATTGACTGTTGGATGGATACATTTTCAAAATATTCAATAAATTAAAAATATTTTTACATAAAATCTTAATATAAAAGAAAGGAAAGCCCTCAAATAGAAGAAGAAGAGTTTTTGTGTAGCATTAAATGCAGCTTGGAGGCACATGGTCACATGACATTAAGGATATTTCGTACCTCTATTTTATAAAATAAATGATTAAGGTGCATGCAAAAGGTGTGCTGCTAAAGTCTGGATTGTTTGATCATCACTGTCTGAAAGTGACCTTGTATTGTTAATCAGTGTGTCATGCCATCGGTGATTGATTACATTGCCCTTAATGAGACGCTGCTGGAGTCAATATAATATTAACCTGAAACCCGGAACTGCGGTGAAACTTTCACCTGTCAGTCAGTTAGCATGTAGCTGCACGGAAAGCTAACGAAAACAAAGTGAGACACTTTCCACGCACACGCACACACGCACGGCTTGAAGCTTATCCTCTTACTGTTGCGCCTCCTCTGCTCAGATGAACCAAAACTGCGGAGGCCTCGTGGATCTCGCTGCCATCGTAAACCCCGCAGCCCGCCAGCACCACGGCCACGCGCTTCCCCATCTGCGTGGAATAATAACTCGTCGTCACGGCCTGGAAGCTCCTCGGTGTCAGCAGGCTGCGTCCACAGTGGTGCAGCAGGGTGAGCATGGCGGACTGTCAGCGCAGAGGACACCCCCACTGTTCGGCTTCTCTTCTTCTGCGCTCTGAATTCCTGTGTGTGCTCAGACTTGTCGGCGCGTCAGCGCCACCTGGTGTATAGCCCTGAGCACTGCCTGAAAGTCCCGCACAGGCTTTATATGGATTAGTCTATTTTAGTTTTTCACCAGAGCGTCATTGTATTATTTCATCTTTTGATCCAATTTGCAATAAAAAACAAAAGTATTATATTTATATATGCATTTAATAATTAAGTAATTTAATATTTTTAATGACACTGTACCTGTTGGTATGGCCAATATACACACACTGTGAAAGTGTCTTTTTTCCAATAAAAGGTTTACAAACTTTATTCAGAAAAGGAAACACACACAACATGAAGAGAAATTTAACTATAAAGCTATTAGAACCATCAGAACTCCAGCTCTAACTGTTGCATAGAAAGACAAAGGTCCTGCCAGGCGTCTATCCCATGTCCTCCTCTCCCTCCTCCTCAAACTCTCCCTCGTCCTCAGCAGTTGCTTCCTGGTACTGCTGGTACTCAGACACCAGGTCGTTCATGTTGCTCTCTGCCTCGGTGAACTCCATCTCGTCCATGCCCTCCCCCGTGTACCTGAACAGAACAGGCATTATGTTAGCTACAGGGCCAAGAGCGGGTCAGCACATTTCCTCCTTCAGCGTGCTCTACTCACCAGTGGAGGAAGGCCTTACGGCGGAACATGGCAGTGAACTGCTCTGAGATGCGCTTGAAGAGCTCCTGAATGGCCGTGCTGTTGCCGATGAAAGTGGCGGCCATCTTGAGGCCGCGTGGAGGGATGTCGCACACGGCTGTTTTGACATTGTTGGGGATCCACTCAACAAAGTAGCTGCTGTTCTTGTTCTGCACGTTCAGCATCTGCTCGTCCACCTCCTTCATAGACATGCGGCCGCGGAAGATGGCGGCAACTGTGAGGTAGCGGCCGTGGCGAGGGTCACAAGCCGCCATCATGTTCTTGGCATCGAACATCTGCTGGGTGAGCTCAGGAACGGTCAGCGCCCTAAAAAAAACAACGCATTTTGATAAGTAAAACAACTTGGGAGCACGAGCTTGAAAAGTCGGGTCCGGCCTCCCCACCTGTACTGCTGACTGCCACGGCTCGTCAGGGGGGCGAAGCCTGGCATGAAGAAGTGCAGCCTGGGGAAGGGCACCATGTTGACGGCCAGTTTCCTCAAATCAGCATTGAGCTGGCCGGGGAAGCGCAGGCAGGTGGTCACTCCGCTCATGGTGGCTGAGACGAGGTGGTTGAGGTCACCGTAGGTGGGAGTGGTGAGCTTCAGTGTGCGGAAGCAGATGTCATACAGGGCCTCATTGTCAATGCAGTAGGTCTCATCTGTGTTCTCTACCAGCTGGTGGACGGACAGGGTGGCGTTATACGGCTCCACCACTGTGTCAGACACCTGCAGGATGGAGAGGGAACAAAGGGAAGAAGATGAAACTGTGTTAAAACACAGCAGGCACGAGGCCAGATCTGACAATATCCGGATGTGTAATCTGAACCTTGGGTGAGGGCACCACGCTGAACGTGTTCATGATGCGGTCCGGATACTCCTCTCGGATCTTGCTGATAAGCAGGGTACCCATGCCGGAGCCGGTTCCTCCTCCCAGGGAGTGTGTGAGCTGGAAGCCCTGCAGGCAGTCACAGCTCTCCGCCTCTTTCCTCACAACATCCAAGACGGAGTCCACCAGCTCAGCCCCCTCAGTGTAGTGGCCTTTAGCCCAGTTATTACCTGCTCCACTCTGGCCTGAAATACACACATACAGAAATCTTTCACAGCTGCTCTTATCCTATTTAAAACACATGACACTTTGAGTGAGAATGAGATTTTATCAGCCAGCTTCATTTGTATGCTCACCAAAGACAAAGTTGTCTGGTCTGAACACCTGACCAAAGGGTCCAGACCTCACAGAGTCCATCGTCCCTGGCTCCAGGTCCACCAGCACTGCGCGGGGAACATACTTGCCACCTGATAACAGAAACCGTGATGAAACAATTACGCTGTAAGATGGTGCTTACTGTTAGTCTGCATTAAATAAAGCAAGTAAAGCATATTTGACCCACATTTTAGTTCTACTGAGACCCGGTCGCAGTCCCAATGACATTACAATTTCTCTCAATGTGACCCTCAAAGCCGAGTCAAACCGGCTTTGTGAGAGAGCTTCTCACAGGTTTGGACTTTTTTTTCTCCTGAGTGCTTTGGTTTGGAACCACAAAGCAGTTAGCGGAGGGTGACAATGAATGTATTTACATTGGAACTCCCCCATGAGAGGGACAAAGGAGCGGCAGCTAGGGGCAATTGATAAACACTTGTGTCGCCATGGAGACAGCAGATCTAGTCCACTTGTTGATCAGACTTTAAGCATTATATGCGGCCATACTAATTATCATTCAACTGATTACAACTTCATATTTTTCTTGTCTTCAGCAGTTTCTCTTTTTTCAAATGCTGTTCTTAGGAAACGTGAAGCTAACTCCTGGGTGTTTGTTAGCTCGGGGGGTTTGTTTGTTTATTTGTTGTCATGGATACTGAGCGTCTGTAGCTAGGAAGCGGGATCAGGAAAGGCCCACTGACTTCAGGACTCATGTCTCGGGCCTTATAGTGACATAATAACCCCCCTGCTGGAGCTCCGCGGTACTAACAACGTCTCCATAAGGTGTATTGAATTACCTTGACTCACCTAGAAAACAGCTAATCTGACCGTGTGGCTCCGGGCAGCGGGTCCCGACAGAAAGTGAAGCTCACCTGTTGCCTCGTTGTAGTAGACGTTGATCCGCTCCAGCTGCAGGTCGCTGTCCCCGTGATAAGTCCCGGACGGGTCGATCCCATGTTCGTCGCTTATCACCTCCCAGAACTAGAACCGAACAGAGAGATTATATTAGCATGCTAACTAGCACACTGTGGCGCTATCATTAGCGGTAACGCTAAATCAGCTAGCAGCCCGCCCAAAATAAATGTACATTTTTAAGTGAAATAAGGCGTCACGTTTGAACCAAAGCTGTTCTAACCTTAGCTCCGATTTGGTTTCCACACTGACCAGCCTGCAGATGAACGATCTCCCTCATTTTTAGCTTGAATGTAAAACTTTTGACCGCACAAAGATAAAGTTGTTCACGCTCGACGCTCCGCTAACGGACTAACAGGGGAACGTAGGCGCGCTGCCACCAAGGGAGGGCTCGCGAATGCAATTGGAGGAACCAGATGTCAATCAAAACGAAGCATCCATCTGATTGGCTGACGCAACTGTCGACTAGGCTCGGTTACCCTGGTAACTTAAAACCAACAACAGCGTCTCTACGGAGACAGACCAGGGATACTCGGGTTACTGCACCCGGGGACACAAAAGGACAATAAACATATCGTATTTACCGGAAACATGCAACAACTCTTTACTCTCAATCAATCAAGGGCACAAAGGTGTCGCCAGGTGCACAAATAAAAAAGTGTTTAACACACTGTGGATAAGACAAAAAGGGTCAACATAGATGATGATTCTGAATAATCGCCTTTTGATATATTTTTTTTCCATTTTTATTTTTATTTCAACTGTTTATCTCCCTCTTCTGTTATGTTTTAAATAAATTATTAAGAAATTGTAAAAACTTCTATACACAAATATATAAAGCAAAGTACTACAAATAACAAGAAATAACTACAATAAACATTTTTTGCTATTTTTTTTACAACTATTTTTTAAAATAATTTATATTAGAGTTAGTAAGATAAGATAAAACAATATACATTACAAAGTAAACTACCAGTAAAATATACAATAGCGTTAAATACAATAGAGTGGGATACAGCATAAAAGTAAAATGAATATATAAGTAATTCATTACTAATTAATTATTTTAAGTAATAAAAACATTTATTTAAAATACATATTCAAATATAAACTCGTAAAAATAAAAACACTTTAAAAAAAAATTAAAAACGAATTTTTTGTGTCGTCACGTGACCTGGATCGTCAACAAAACCACGTGACCCAGAATGAGGAAGTGCGCTCGGTGGGGCGGAATCATGGGAAGGCAATCATCGGAACTTCTGCCTGGTGTGTGTCCGGAGCTGCGTCATGTCTCACGCTGCGGCTGTTCTGGGTTCAAAGCTGCTGTTGTTGTTTCTACACGTTGTCGCCTCGATCGGGCTGAACGCGGAGCAGCAGTGGCCCGTCCCGTACAGGTGAGGAGGACACACACACACACACACACACACACCGCACGTCCGTCCGTCTGCGCCGCGGCGGCGGTCATGTGACTAAATGTACGACTTTTCTCGCATCAGACACTTTTTGAAGTTGTTTCATTCTAAACAATTAGGGAAAGTTGCAGAAGTTCGTGTGGTGCGTTCACGTGACTTCAGAAACTTTGGGCTTTTTTCATTTGAATGTATTTTAACATAATTATTTCAGTTTGTGGTCATATGACAGCTTGTTATTAAAACACATGAGTTTGAGTAGTTTCACAGCAGACACTGAAAGCAAAGCTTCACATATTTACCACTCACACATGAAATATTGGATCATTTTCATGAAGAAATAAATGTCAAATATTTCTGCCTCATACATCTTTAGTTCTTCCAAAAATCTGCTGCTGTCCTGCTCATATTTATATAAACATACAGAACATTCTACTAACTTGTGTAACATTCAGTGAAAAACTCTGAGTGTCTCTGGTGACTTCTCACTGACTGACCCTGTGTCATGTGATGAGCAGGCGCTTCGACCGGCGGCCGGATGTGGACTCTTACTGTCAGGCTCTCTACCCGTTCTGCCCCACCGGCGACCCCGATGGACGGATTCCCTACATGAGAGACAGCGACGTCGTCTCGGTCTATCGTCTGCAGACGCCGGTGTGGGAGTTCAAGTACGGAGACCTGCTGGGGAAATTTGTGAGTTCTTCTCTGTGGTTTAGCTGCTCAGGATGGTACTGCTGGTACCACACACAGCTGCTGCTGCTGGTACCACACAGCTGCTGCTGCTGGTACCACACAGCTGCTGCTGCTGGTACCACACAGCTGCTGCTGCTGAGGAGTGTGTGTGTGTCACACAGTTACAAATAACCAAAAATCAGACAGAATCAAATAGAAGGAACCACGAGGCTGCAGGCAATTATATAAAGTGAGGCTGTTTATAATAGAGGTGCAGCTGTGTTCTATTCATAGAAACACAGCTGCTGCACACACACACACACACACACAGCGTGATGTTTGCATCTTGTCCACAGCACATCATGCATGATGCCATCGGCTTCAGCAGCTCAGAGACGGGGGACAACTTCACCATGGAGTGGTACGAGCTGTTCCAGCTGGGGAACTGCACCTTCCCTCACCTCAGGCCGGAGGTGAGCGCGCCGTTCTGGTGCAACCAGGGAGCGGCCTGCTTCTTCCAAGGCATCGACGACGTACACTGGTCCCAGAACGGCACGCTGGAGAAGATAGGAGAGATCACTGGTAAGATGTCAGACATCAGGGACACCGTGAGCGGATAAGGCTGCAGACAATAACATGGTATGATCTATATAGCTATTTTAAAAAGCCAGATGCACTCCCTGTGTCCGGTCTGCTGGTCCCTGTTCCTGGTCTGCATCAGGAGGAACCTGTTGGTCCTGGTGTTGAGATGAGTTTTTTGTCTGTCTTCAGGGAGACAGTTCAACGACATGGCCCGCTGGGTGCAGGACGACAACGAGACAGGGATCTACTACGAGACGTGGACGGTTCGCTCTGACCCCGGCCCCAACGCCTCCGTGTGGTTCGAGTCCTACGACTGTTCCCAGTTCGTCCACCGCACATACAGGAAGCTGACGGAGCTGGGTGCCAAACTGTCCAGCCGGTCGCAGACCAACTACACCAAGATCTACCTGTACAGCGGGGAGCCCACGTACCTGGGTAACGACAGCGCCATATTCGGACAGCCCGCTCTAGAAAACCTGGCAACGGACATCCGCAAGTTCTACCACGCGTTCAGGCCGCACCAGTCGTTCATAGACCTCGCCTTCAGCCTGCTGGAGGCTTACAAGAAGGTGGTGCTGGACAAGAGCTTCTACCTCTATTACAACTTTGAGTACTGGCACCTGCCGATGAAAGCGCCGTACATGCAGATCACATACGAAGAGGTGCCTTTGCCTTAACGTCCAGACTCGACCAAAGATGATGTCGGTGGTGACGCAGCAGAAGCTGGCTGAGCTCCTCACCTACAGATGGCCACTGCTCCTTAAAGACAGGTTTCCCTTCATTCAGCTTCCTTCCACACGTTGTTTACATCCACACTTGACAGCCTACACACACTTTGTTTTGCTTTTGACGAAATATTTCTGCTTCTGAAGCTTCTTGAAGTGGCAGAAAAACTCAAATTTGCATTAAACAGACGAGCGTCTGGTGCTTTTCTGACTGTTTTAACTGACCTACTGCTCGTTCTGTCATATTTCAGTGATTACACAGTGAGGTTACAGAGAGGCACCGTCTGCATTCATGAAATAAAAACATACAGAATAATTAAGGTGATACAGCTTGCTGTTAAGTGTATATATTTTGAAATAATTTCAGTTTTGACATGTTAATATTTTCAAATAAATGTGTGAAAATCTGCTGTTTGGGGTCATATTAATGCAGAAAACACTTTAAAACAGCTCTCTCTGAAATAATACAATGACACTTAAAGAGTACATTTACAATTTTTTATTACAGTATAAGATCACATGTCCAAAAACAATCATTGTAATTTCAAGACAGGCGACCAGTAAAGCAAAGCAGACGAAGCATTTTCCATACAGAAGCAGAACTAAAGGACGTCAACACCAGTTCACTCCTAAATAAACTCACTGGAGTTACTCTCTAAACCAAAGACGTTAAAAACACAGAGGCGCGTTTACGATGAAATCATTTCAGCCTCTCAGTCTGCGGTGATTGTCTGAGCTGAATGTTCCCATAAAAGGTCAACAGGAAAGAGATTAAAGCGGCGCTCACTCAGACATCAGGCATCACTGCACTCAGTCACTTCGACGCTAAATGTACACGAGCACAGGACTCTACACAGACGCCATGATATAGTTCAATCAGAAGTCAAGAGTGTGTCGCACCAAGGAATTGTTCTTTGTTTACAATGTTGTGTCTTAAACTTTGTCCACTACCAGCAACTTTCAATTAACACAAAATAAGTGTGTAGTGTTTTCTTTTCATAAACCAAATTCACACACTCGAGTTTTAAACGCTACAAAATAAATTCTCTAAGACATCAGCAGATAAGCTGACACCGACTAAACGCATCGCAAAAAACATCATTACATCACGGGCAGGTTATTAGTGGCAGAAACTGCTAGCCTAGCTGCTATCTGCGCTGCATGATTACCCAATTTAATAAGATTAAATCCCACTACAGGAAAGTCATCAGCGATATCAGAAAAATATCCACCATCCCTAAAGTGGAAAAGATGAAAAGTTTGTGGTAGTGGACCTTCTGTATGAAGCCCAACATGTAAAAAGCAAAAAAACATCATCATAAACTTCCTGTAGGTCTGCTTGCTGGTGGCTTCTTCTGATTCCAGGTCAATAAATTACACGTCTTAACTTCTCTACTACAGTATGAAAGAAAAGATCCGTCTAGTAAAGGATAACTCACACTCTGGTTTTATAAAAGACTGCTGAAGCTGTCGGTTCATAGAGAGACTTCAGACCCCGACAGAGGGCGACATAAAGAAATATGTGCATTTCTATTCATAATAATCAAACACACAGCGTTTTATATACAGATGCATTTGACTTCCTTCTTAAAGGAAAAAACGTTTGTTTCACTCATCTGAATTGCCAAATCTCTTTCCACTGTAAGTAATGAATGAATGAATGAATGAATGAATGAACGAGGCAGGAGCATCGTGTGTGTGGGGGTGAGTGCTGCTCCCTCTCCTTTGTGTTTGTGACGATACAGAGTTAGCTAAAAAAAATCAAAAGGGGAACAGAGAGAGCATCGACAGGCAAATAGCAGAAGATACAAATGAAACCTATATATAGGAAATATATTCATTTAATGCACCTGAGAAACACACGAAAGGTAATGTTAATGTTTTGTCAGCCAACAGCAGCAGACACCGGTCTGTATTTACACATAATATGTTTGTGTTTCTCAGTAATTATAGCTTCATTACTTCCTCAGAGCTCCCAGAGCAGGATAAATAATCACTCAAATCTTTCATTTGGCCGCGAGGACTCGGTCCGTGTCCTGACTATCATTTTGGTTTTCACGTTAAGGTGCTTAGAAAATCTATGACTGTACAGAAACCTTCTTTTAACCGAAACAGAAAAATCATTAGCCGAGCCGAGGAGGAAAAAAAAAATCCATTGACATTCTATACTTTCACATCACAGACACACAGATCTATATATACACGTTTCAGCCACTATTCTGCAAAGTTAAGAGACCCTCTCCTCCTCCTGCCTCATCCTACATACGAATGACATCACAGCTGTCTGTGAGCCTCCAAAGCCGTGTCGTGTTGCAGACTGCAGAGCGGTTATCTCACACCAGGTTTATGTAGGCCAAGTGGTAGTGGAACAAGCGATTGTGCACCTAATTGCCCCCAATTTAGTCCACAATGCTGTAAAACACACACACACCTCTCATCTTAAGCTACAATGTCCACTTCCTAATCAATGTGCAGTTGTAAAAACATGTTTTTGTCAGGTATGTGGGGAGGAGCCTCCTGCCGGGGGACTGCCAGCACAGAAGGTGAAGCAGGTTTTCCACCATCTACGCTGGTGCCAACAAGCGGGAGGGTACTGTGGTGTTTGTGTGATATGGTGACACTGTAGCGGTCCACGCTGCATCATCATCCCTGCGCTCCAACGCAGGAGTTCTACGTTCTGCTCTCCACGCTGGCACCAAACGTCCCACTGCAGCTGAGCATTTGAAGGCTTTTTCGATGCAAACGTGGAGGCTGTGAATGTTCCACACCAGCTTCGCTCTACCAGGTCGGCATCATGTCCGGGAACCACACCCGGCCCAGGTGCTTGGACACCTCCCAGTGAATCTCATCCAGGCTGTATTTGTGATCCGGAATCAGCACCTCCTCCATGATGGACAGCTGCGACAGCCGCCGGCCGCACATTTTCACAAACTCCACAAACGCACTGCAGGACACCTCGCACTCGCCCAGGCCGATGGCCGACAGCTGGGTGCAGTGCTTCGCAATGCGGATCAGCTCCTCGTCCAGAGGACGAAGGCCGTTGGCGCACACCACCAGCTCCACCAGACGGGGGCAGTGGAGGCCAACGCGGCCCAGGACCTCTTTGCTGACAGAGCGGCCGAAGTAGAGGTGCGTGACGGGGATCTCCTCGTTAAAGAACGGGCCGAACTCATCCTCGTAGAGGAAGAAGTACATGACCAGGTTGAATTTGGGCGAGTGCCGCACCATGGCGTCCCAGCTGCTCTTCTTGATGGTGTGAAAGTGCTGGCCGGGATTCTCACTCACCACGTCAATACGCAGGTGCTCCAGATGGACGTGTTTTTCCGAGGAGAGCGCCAGCAGGAGCTCGTCACTCAGGAGGTGGTAGTTGAGCGCCAGCTCTCTCAGCCCATGACACTGGTCCGCCACACACAGGATCCCTGAAAACCACACACAGGGAAGTGTTTACAGGCTCTGAATAAGGCCACTGAATGGAAAACATGTCAGCACCTTCTTCCTCTGAACTGTACCTGCAGGTGACACGTGTGGGCAGCTGCTCATCTTCAGCAACTTCAGGGTGTCGCTGTTGTTCGCCACCAGCACCTTCAGGGACGGATCGTCCACCGGGGTATCGTCGATCTTCAGCGAGGACAGAGATTTTGAGTTGACAAACACGACGGTCAGGGCTGAGATAAAGTGAGACTGCAGAGAAAAAAAACAAAAACGACGATAACAACAAGAGTTCCTAGTAGTGATGAGTGTCTGTTGGTGCTTTCAGGGTGTGAAGCAGAAGGAAGAACAGACATCAGTGGAGCCCTCGGCCAACCGCCCACTGACGTAGTAACGCCACCTCATAGCACGAGCTGGGTCCTGCTCATAGTGAGCTACACTCATCACAAATATGTTGTATGAGCAGCAAAGATCCTTTTGGTCACATGTTACAGAGACAAAGAGCTCTGCAAAAGGGATTATAACTAATTCATGTTTCTGCCTACAACCATTCAACGTGACCACACACTAAAAAAGGTGTATTATTTCCATTATCTACATCATCAGGCGAAGGCTCTCCAGTGAGAAACACCAGCTTCTAGTATGAGTCAATAACTAGCTCTTCTTAGTTCACAGTGATTTTCAAGAGCCCATAAAAAGGAGACCAAAATAACAGCTACGTGAAAATCACCCTGCGTCCTCTGAGGCTGTGGGAGTAACTACAAATGTGTCCTTGTGTCCATGCATGAGAACAGAAACTGCATTTCACCCAATGCCCACACAGACAAGACGACTACAAAACCGATCCAGCCACAATTTAAAAATAACACTGTTCTAAATGCCTCAGACTGCACAGTAAACACCATCATTTCCAGGACAAACATTAAAAACAGGAAACTATAAAGATGCAGAGCCCCTGTGTAAAGTGGTAATTTTACCTTTGGAACCTCCATAAAACTGGGCCTTGCTGTAGAGATGAGCCCCAGGGTCTTCAGTGAGCAGTTGACCAGCTGTGAAAGAATGTCACAGGCCGCCTCTGCAGACTCGGTGCTGCTGTCCACCTGGATGTCGTTTCAGAAACAGAACAACACTTTTAAAACCACACGGTGCAGAAAACTAAAAACCGTAAAGCTCAATATCAGGAGTTGCACCCTCACCTTGAAGCTGACGTACTGCAGGTGGTTGGAGTGCCTCTTTATGATCTGCTTAATGAGGTCTGGATGTGTGGCTTTTAGGTAGGAGCTAGCTGGCTGATTCAGCTCAAATTCAAAGCACCTCCACAGCTCGGGCATGTGGAAAGCCTGGTTCCAGCCACGGCACACCTGAGAGGCATACGCCCGGTCCAGCAGCGGCAGGTACTGGAAGATGTGTAGCAGGAGCTCCTGAGGCAGCCGAGCCCAGTCGCAGTCTGGCGTCTCGCCGGGCACCGCTGCCTTCGCCTCCTCACATGTCTGCTTCCGCACCTTCTTGCGAGTCTCTGGGGAGCTCCTACTGGAGGAGCTGTGGCCACCTTCCTCTCCTCCTTTCATCCGTTTCATCTGAAAATCGAACATAACAAACGTTAAAAACTGGAGCATGTTTTCAGTTCATTACACTCTCTGGTGTTAGTGGTCATTTTCCCCCATTTATTGAATTATTTTGTTGCTGCTCTAATGTGTTCAATGATGCTGAATATGCAGGTGTGCGTTTCTTTGAGGTGCATTTTAATGGGTCCTGGTGAATCAGATTTAAGTTCCTACAGGTGAGCCCACACCAGCTGTTCTTATCTGGCGTTGGTTTCTGTTATCTTATCTAAAATACACACCAGCATTTCATGCCACACGGTTTGTGTGGTTAGGGAAAAATGTGACTGCAAAGATGTGAAGCGTGTCAAGTAAATACAGAGATCAGAGAGCATGAAGGGGTTAAACGATTTGTTTAATCTGAATAATAAACTAATCAAGTGTTTACATCTGCCCACTTTTACTAACGCAGTGTCAATACATGCAGCGGTTAGCTACGTTAGCTTGCTAAATGTCAGCGCAAAACTGTATTGCAAGCTAGATTAGCTGTTTAGCTACTTAATTTGGTAAAATTACCTTCGTGTGACGTGCGGCCAAATTATTCCTGAAGCTTTATTTACAACATACTCGACACGTAATTCTTACGGATATACACATTTAGCTATTTAGCTACAGCGTTGCTAGCTTGCCCAGCTACCCAGCCTACCTTGTTGTTTACACACAGCTAGCTTACTAGCTGTTAGCAGGAAAATCCGACAACTGACTTCACGCTTCAGCCCGGGCCCGCGCTGGAAAAGCTCATCCGCACCAACCAGATAACACGCATCGGAACACAAGAACCGAACCGTCTGACGGTGGAAACCCAAACAGAAACGTTCTCAGTGAAGAAGCTGCCTCCGCCTGGGTTGACCTAATTCTTTCGCGGGAGCCACGGCCCCCCTAAACCTGAAATGGCGAAGTGTTGTTGTGACAGCAGCGGTGCATCATGGGAAATGTGATGCGAAATGGCTGTTGGTAGAGATCGTCTATGTTCGGGTAATGACTCACTCGGCGGTTAAAAACGAAACTAGGAAGAAGATAAGAATCTTATCAAATAATTATTAGTTCGATATTTTATTATAATTTTATTATCATTATTTTTATTATTATTATTAGTAGTAGTATTACTAAAATATATTTTTCCTGATGTCTTTATCTTAGTTTTTAATCTAATTAAGAATAAGATTAAGATTAAGTGTGGAATGAATGAAAAGTATATTTATTAAATATGTAAACGTTTATGATGAAAACCTCTTTTCGAGATTTAGTCTTTAGTCTAAGTTTATCCAACTTAGTTTATTCTCTTAATGTTAAATCTTAAATCAGTAACAAGAAAAATGTCTGAGTAATGCATCTGTCTTTTTTCTCCTCTTTGCTGATCTACACCTTAATGTTTACATATGTTTTATTAAGAGTATTTATGTGTAATTTAATGGTAAATCTCCACTCATGAAGGGACGACACAGTGTGTACTTTGCGAAACAGAGAACCTGGTTTATTACCATTCAACTCCATCCACCACAGATATTACAGAGCAGAGTCACAAGTATTAAGCTTTTTTTATTTAACAGCAGCTGCTTTTTTCCACTCTCTGTTTCACTGACTCTTCCTCCCGTCATTCAAACCCCAGCCTTCCTCCTCCTCCTCCTCCTACTAAGGGAAAAGCATTACAGGTGCACACATTTATTTGGTGTAATGACTGGCCCCTCAAATTGTTCAGCTGTTATCAGTCTCACTGTGAGGTTTGTTTCTGATTTGGTGCTCCTTGAAGGATCTATTTTACTTTGTTTTGTTTTTTTAAAATCCACTTCTTCATCATCATCATCCTCATCATCATCATTCACTGCAGATGCCAGGCTCCTCCTCCTCCTCCTCATTTACCAGACAACAGAAGAGATCTGACACTTAGAAGAGGGGGAAAATTACGACTGTCTACTGTATAAAAATGTACAGTGGCTTTATTGACATACATTCCATAGGTTAAACAGCTGCAAAATAGGAGGCACACCCAGTATTGCACTTCATTAAAAGTTCTGGCTCAAAACATAACCCAGAATATCAAACAAAACTGAAGTGAAGAGTAGCAACTTCGGAATACAGCTATTTTGAATAGTATCCTATGTACAAGATTAGATAAATCGTACACTATTTTCCTCCCAGACATAATATTCTTAACAGTCTTATCCACCGACTCTTTTCTTTTTGTCCATCACACCCCATGATGCACTCAACAGTGGAGAATACTGTACAAGATTACGAAAAAAGTTTACATACAACAATATTTTTAAATTTATAGTTAGGAAGCTGGAAATACGGCCCGTTTCTCTTTTGTTTTTTTTGTTTTTAAACCCACGCCGATTCACAGTTGCCTTTAAGCAAATTTATTTCATATTCAATGTTTAACCTTGTATTGTTACACTTCAGTGATCGGGAGGTGTGCAACGTCTATAGAAGCCGAGGGAACACTACGGCCGCATGCAAACACGTCACAAGTTAATTTTTTTCTTCTTTATTTTTATTTTATTTTTTAAATTGTTCTTTTTTTTTCCTGTTCAGGTCACTTTGAATCTGCAGCTCGCTTGCAGCAGAGCCTGAAGACTCACGGTTGGTAAAAGGAGCGGACCTGAGGACTCTTGGCGCAGAGCAGAAACCTGGTTCTGGGGGTCCAGGAGACTTGACGTTTGCAAGAGCCAAGCGTCGTGGCTGAGCTTCAGCAGCAGCAGCAGCAGCAGCCACAAATCACAGTAGACCAACTGGTGTTTTTCGGTTCAAAGTCTCATGTTGGCTAGAAGGTGTGGGCGTTCCTGCACACCCCGCAGCCCAGAGCGAACTCCTCCCCTGTGGGTGGGTGGACGACATGCAAGGGGCATTCGGTGCCCTCCAGCTGCTTGCCTTTGGGCCCTGTGACAGAAGGAATTACATCACCGTAAGTCACAAATGTTGACCTGTAGCTACATCAGTCTGTCAGGTGTAATAAATAAATTCTCAGGCAGCAACGGGAAGTTTAGACAGAAGGATGAGATCATATATGATCACTGGTTGTGACAGCTTAGTCTTAAAGCTGTCTTTATTTGTCGATCGATAGATTCACCTGCAGGACAGTGGGGCAGTTCCTCTTTGGGGACGCTGGTCATCCTCTGGAAGTCATCATGACAGGCGTTACAGAAGTGTGTGGTGCCGAAGCAGAAGAAAACAGCCACAGAGCAGCAGTACCGGCACTTGTACTCCAGGAAGTCTGTGCCGTGCTTGGAGCACATCTGACGAGAGAGCAGCGGTGGGTTTAACATTTGTTTTACCCCCATTTCCAGTTTTTATGCTAAGCTAAGGGTCCCCATCATACACACCTGAGCCCTCGACACGTCTGAGCATGCTCCACAGATGAGCTCACTGGGATCGTAGTCATCGCCCTGTCCTGCCTCTGCATCACAGCGAGCCTCTCCCCCAAAGTACGCCTGTAAATAATAATAAAAACAGGACGGCAGTGTTTTTCTTCTCCACACAACAATTAAAGTAAAAAATCTTTAACGTCAGATCTTTTGTTTTTTGACCTTCTTGCACTTGTAGCAGACGTAGTATGCATATCTGTTCATGGCGAAGCCTGCAGGGTCGTTGTGGAAGCGTGCTCCCGGTGTAGTTATCGCCTCGCTCTTGTGCAGGCCTTCGTACTCGAGCCTCATCAGAGCCTTCCTCCTCACGTCCTCATACAGCTCCTTAATGGGGTCGAGCAGGTCTTTGATCACAGAGTGGTTGATTTTGTTCTGCAAACGATGAAACAGACAAATCAGCGTGTATTCACAGAGCTGTTTCTGCCATGTTTGCTGCAGAGATGAAAATATGATGAGCTTCACTAAACAAAGCAAACTGAGCTCTGGTTTTTAGCCTCTGGGTCAAGAAGCTCAGGTGACATCATACCTTGCAAATAGGACACAGCATGAACCCGAAAGTGATCCGAGGCCCGAGCCAGCGATTTTCAAGAACACGACGAGTGCACTGAAGGTGGAACACGTGAGTGCAGTCCAGCTGGAAACAGACCGAACTGTCAGAGGAGGACTAACTGTTAAACAGAGGCGGAACTCTGGATGGACAGTTAAAGGTACCTGAACCGCCGGAGCAGCAGAGAGGGCCTCTGTGAAGCAGATCATACACATGTCGTCAGCGTCCTGTTTGAGGCAGCCAGTGTTCTTGTCGCAGCCGTGCAGACACGGGAGGCAGGTCTCCTCGTTCTTGACTCCTCCGCAGGGGTGTCCACAGGGGTGGGTCTTACTGCACGCCAGTTTAGAGTACTCCTGTGAGAAAAGGAGGAGGCAGAGAGAGGTGCTCTATTACAGTCCGATGCTAACGGTCAGTGGTGTATCCTCCCAGCATCATACTGCCACCACCATGTTTGACTGTATGCAGCGTGTTCTTTGGGTTATGCGCCTCTCCTGTTCTCTGTACCTGACAGTCTGGGTCGGAGCAGACGCTCCCCACTGCAGACAGCTCCGTCCCGTTTCTTGTTCCACAGAACCTGCAGGCGTCCGAGCTGCTGGACGCTGGTTTACCTGCAGGAATATTAAACTCGTCAGGAAAAGCATGTTGAGGACGTCTTGCTGATACTTTTTTACAGTTCTGACTGATGTGTACCTGTGTGCTCTCTGAACTCCACCATGGCTTTCATAGTCTTTGAATCAGCCAGAGCCATGAGCCAGAACAGCTTGGTCCTTCCACAGCCTTCATGAAGATCCACCTTTATGGCCTCCTCTTCCTCCTTGAACACCTGATGAGGGCATGAAAATCAGACCATGCCTCGACATGCATGCTGCTGTCTAATAACAGATGAAGCGTACCTGTCTCTGGTGGGAGCGTGTGCGTCGGTGCAGGTGGAGGAAGCGGTCACAGTCGGTGCAAAGGTTGCCGCACATGTTACACAGGATGATGGCTGCGGTCTCGCCGTCATCGTGGTTGTCACACATAGGCTGTGGACGCACGACAAGGACATTTTTAAACCTTTGATGATCGGCAGTCAGCAGTCAGACAGCACATTCAGCTCTTTAATTTAATCGTCACCATCTGCTTTTGCTGTCCATCTTTGCCCATCCAGCGACCAGAGGACAGCCTGTCCACGTGATCCTGGTCCAGCACACACAGTGACGCCAAGGCCAGCCACAGCTAAGATTGGGAAAATAGAACAAGGTTGTAAATAAGCAGTGTTTCTAATACAAGCTCAGACTGTAGGAACATTTTCATACCCGCGTTGTAGCGATACAGCGCACAGGAGAGCGATGCTCCTCCTCCATTTTGGTCAAAGCTATGATGGTCTCGGCTATTGCATTTTTCGTGACTCTGGACCAAGCGTCAGACAGGTGACCCTACAAACAACACAGTTTTTACTCCACAGAGGTGATGAGTGATGAGGAGGGATCAGTGAAGAACACCAGAAACTTACAGCTGCCATGTCTTTCACCAGCTTTATGATGATCTCTGCGATCTGTGGAGGGGTGGAGCCTTTCATCCACCAGTGGCTCTCCCCTCTGCGGATGTAGCTGAACAGAAAAAAACGCATCATGAGTAACATCACGTTATGGACACATTCAGGGCATCCTGATAAACAGTCTAACTAACCTGGAGTTGAAGATCATGGGCAGCGTGACAGTGGTGACCCCTTTGCCAGCCGCCATGCCGGCCGTGCCAGAGATGGTGGTGCCTTTGGCTTTCAGCTGCACGGTCAGAGCTTTGGCGATGCAGCCCAGGAACATGTCCAGGATGCCCAGTTTGTTCCAGTCACCCTTCTCTGTGGAGTGAATGATGTCACTGATGTCTGCTGGAGGCAGAGCCTTCACCCCGATGATGCTGGCGAGACGCACAGGCGTCACCTCTGGTAGGACACGTCTCAGCAACGATGTCACCTGGAAAGAGATCAGACCACCGATGTACCAAAATACAAAACAAACACAGGCAACCACAAAACTGATGTGTCGTTCAGAGTCTCCCACCTGTCTCTGTACTCGCGGGGACGCCGTGTGCAGCAGAGAAAACAGGTCCTGCATGAGCGTGAGCTGCTGAGCCAGGTACTGGCGTCCGACATTGGAGCCGCTCAGAGCCAGGACCATGGAGAGGAGCTCAAAGCAGTAGGCGTCTGATGAGGCGTCATCGTCGCTCGGCTGAGAGTTGGCGTTCTCTTTGCTGGAGATGGCGTGTTCCCACTCCTCCCTCACACGCGTGGCCTCCATACGGATGGCCTGGACGATGTGAGCGCACACCTGGGAATGGAAGAAGGTGGAGGTGAGACTTCTTTGCTGTGAGGTGGTGTGTGGATGGTAGAGGGAGCTACATGTGTACCTGTTTCTGCAGGTTGGTCAGTTTGCTCCGACTGAAAATGATTCCCACCATGTGCTCCTTCAGGTCTGCGTCAGATGGAACCTGCTCAAAGAAATGCAAAGATTACAATAAATTCAAGGTCCATAAATGTCAGTTAAACCGAAAAGGTATTTCATTTAAATGATTGGACTGCAGACCTTGTCTTCTCCCTCCGGCGATGACAGCAGGTTTTTCTCCTCCTGCTCCGGAGTCGGTTCTGCATCTCCACAGATCAGTTTTCCAAACACCTAAATGTACACAAGTCTTATTAGGGATGTTTTTAAGCAGCGAAGATGTTGTTAGACAGGAAACAGAGGCTGCCAAACAGACCTGTGACGTGATCAGGCGGAAAACTCTCAGCGTCTCAGCTTCACAGTTCTTCTGCTGCGCCATGCTGGCTGAGATTTGACCGAGTATCTTGATGCTCTCGCCCTCTTTCCAGCCGAGGACCTTCACCTGACGAACCCGCAGGGTGTTTTCAGGACCTTTCAGTTCCACCTTGATGACGTGATGGTCTCCTCCGGGGAGCTCACTTGTCACCCAGCCCATGTGGCGCGAGTCGAGGTCGACCTGCAGGAGAAAAGGCCGCGTGGTTTTGAGATTCCTTAAACTTTATTATGAATGAATTTAGCACAAATGACTCTCTACTCTAATGTTTTTAAGTCATTTATTGTGCAGCCTATAAAAATGCACTCACCTGCTTGATTCTGCAGAGATCCTCGATTGCTTTTCCACACAGGAAAGTCACTGATGTGACTTTGTTCTGCAGATTCGGTGAAAGAAAAACAATCAGAAACATGCATGTGGACTACAGGAAGCAGGTTTATGTCATCTTTGTAATCAGATTGCAGAGACTTTACTAAAAAGAAATTAAATTGTACAGTGCATGCTTATGGATCTTAGTCGCCTCCTTACCCCGATGTCTCTGGAGTTGTCAACGTGAACGGACACCTTGGAGGCGTTGATGCCCTTCACACAGCTGATGGTGATGTTCTTGGTTTTGTTCTTGTCCTCATCTCCAGACTCCCAGAAGGTCTCCGTGGATCCGTCCGTCAGGCTGCCGATCATGGCAGGGCGACTGGACGTCTTAATGTCCACCACGCTGGTCAAGTCCTTCAAACAGGTCACCAGGCAGAGATCCTGTACGACACGTGCATACAGAGCTCAGGTTTAACATGTCCTGGTTGAACACAGAGAAATCACTACAGAGTGAGAGCGGCGTGTTTTCTTGCCTGACTCATTGCTTCGTAGCCGGACTGCACGCTGATGTTGAAGCTCTCCTCACTGTCTCCATCATCAGACTTGGACAAGATGTTGTTAATGTGATGGAAAACATTGCTCTGGTGCAGGAACTGGTGGTCAGACTGCTTAAACTTGAGACTCCAACACCTGAGATCAAAGTCACAATCATTAGTTCTCCTATAAATTAAACTGGCAAAAATACAGCGAGTAGCAACAACATGACCAAAAAGCTGTACCTGAGAGCCATCTGCTGTAGTGAGCTGCCGCCGGGAAGTGACATCATGAGGTCAGAGATGGTCTGGAGGAGGCGATGGAAGGTGTGAGGGAGAGGATGAGCCGCCTCCCCAGCTATAACGATGTCTGACAGAGGGTGTTCACAAACGCCAAGGTCTCTTTCCTGTGCAGAGCGGAGATGTTTGTGATGAGAAAAGCCAAAGAGAAGCAGAGCTTGCATGGCGTTCAAACCACCGATTACCTGCTCCACAATTTCTTTGTTCCCCTTGTTTTCATCATCTTCCTCGTCCTCAGGTTCAAAGGGTGAGGGGGTGAGAGATGCTACAAAATGCCAGAGAATGTCGTGCAGAGAGGTGGTCTGGATCACATTGCACAGCAGCCAGTTGAAAGCCTGACAGGGACACAAGGAGAAAATCATTACTACACATTATTAATATTCAGCCAGCTGACAGCCAGACGCTGCTGTGTAATTAGCAACTAGCAATGGGCTTCTAAGATATTGCAGCCTGAACAACTGTACCTCCATGGCAAAGACCCTGCAGGCTGACTTCCTCAGTGCATGCTTCATGGCCACCTCCAGCCCTTCAAGGTCGTGGTGCTGGATAACAAAAGCCAGGACGGGCCACTGGAAGTTCCTCTCCCCCTTACTGAGGGAGCCGTGGGCTGAAATCAGCCGGGACAGCTCTGGAGACGGGTGACGCAGCAGAGAAGAACCCACTTCTAAAAGGGAGAGGGGAGGTTAGTGCTGGTGCTGTAACACACTCAGGAAGCGTCATAAATCATCTGATGCTATGTGTTTACCTGCATCACCACTGTGAACCCGGCGTCTGGGCACAGCTTTGACCCGGGCTGGGGAGGGGGAGTGCTGCTTGTCATACTCAGATGCTACGACAGAGTAAGACCTCTGAAACACTGTTCGCTTAGCCGTGTCGCTGTCTGTGATCGGACTGGTCTCAAGACTGAAATAAAAAGGTTTTAAATATTGACGTTTTCACTTGAACAGCAGAAGGTGATGGAGTGATGGGGGAAAATGTTACCTGGGGGGCATCGATTTCATGTTGCTCTCTGGTTCCTCGAACACATTTGGGCAGGCGTCAGGTGTGACTGAAATGTAGGGCGCAGGAACAGACGTGGAGCGCAAATACCTCATCTCATCCTGGAACAGGTTATCATCTTGGTATCCTCCAAAGTTCTCAGTGTGTTGCCTACAAGACGACAGAACAGTGTTTATGAAAACACATTTTACTGTGATAAAACGTAACCTTCTATCGTCCGAGCTTTAAGCTACCTGGCCAGAGTCTGCAGGTAGAGGCAGCCCATTTTATTGGGGAGTTCCTCAGACACGCCCTCCTTCAGGCTGGGGAGCAGCTGGGAGTGAAGGGGCCTTGGAGGGTGGTGGCACAGCATGCTGGGCTCCGCTGCACTGCTGAGGGACAGCAGGAAGAGCGCGTTTGCCCGGATCACCTGGTGGGCCTCCATTGTGGGCAGAGCCCTCGGAGTCTTCACCTGCAGAGGTTTCTTCCTCGACTGCTTCACCTGGAAGAGAAAACACAGATCAGGGGTTTGTTCAGGACGGACATTCAAAGCCTCGCAGCAGTTTGCTACCTTCTCCCTGGCAGCCGTCTGTTTCTCTCTGAGGTATTTCTCCCGGCAGCGATCGCACACCAGGTACCAGGTGCTGCCACCGATGCCTCCATCTCCACAGTTTCCAGCCCAACCGCCACAGAAGTGACCAATGCTGTTGTAGCCTTGGCCTCCTGCATAGCGACCGCAGCCTGCCATGGAAGGAAAAATTCAACCAATTTATTCGCAGGTTAGTGCAGTGAAATGATCGACTACCTGACGCTTAGAGTGTTCCTACCTGGGTGAGCTTGCCTCATATGGTAGGTGACAGGATAAGGGTGGGATTCTCCACACAGCTCACAGATGGTGTCTTTCTCCGGTCCGCCCATGGCGAGCTGTGCCATCTCTCCAAACAGGTTTCCTCTGGGACGCACCTCCGCCTTCTCCCGTTTCTTCTTCTCTTTCTTTGCCTTTTTACTGTCTTTCTCGTGTTCCTTCTTTTTCAAAATGGCGCTGGACCCCGGGCTCGGGAAGATCATGTTCTGAGTGGCCGCCTTGATGGTGGCCATCGAAATGTCCTCCCAGAATGCTACCAGATGCTGTAACGTTAATGGCAGGACCGACTTTACCCTCATGGAGGGATGAGAAGCCATCTCGTAGGAAATGGACTCTCCTTTTCCGTCCTCACACTTCTCTGGCAGCGGAGGTTCTTTCAGCATGGACAGCACTTTGTTCTTGTTGATGCTGCCCATCTTGGAGATGTCTGGGCCGTGCGGAGCGATGTTAAACATGTTCAGTGCGGAGGAAATCTCTAAGGAGTGGCGGTTCTTTAACTTGCTCTCTTTCTCTTCGGCGCCCTGTCCTCCCAGAGAGTTGCGAATGGGGGCGTGCTCTTTGGTTAAGTCCGGGTTAAACTTGAGGAAGGAGGAGCAGGCCATGGCGTCATGGACGATTCCCTCATGCCACAGGAATGCTGCGAAGACTGCGCGAGAGCACTCTGCCACAGAGGGGGACATGGCCTGTTTGGCGGGCTCTGTGATCTTTGATGTGCTCTCACCTTTAAACAGAGGACCGGATTTGTCCTTCTTTGGACGCGTGTGTCGACTGGAGGTTTTGCGACTGACTTTTGGTGAAGAACGGCTCTCCAGTTCCTCTTTGACAGGAGCCTTACCGATGCTGAAGTGCACCTTACACGAGCCCTCTTCAGCGTTCCGGACCTCCACGTTCTCATCGTTGCCCTCGTCATTGGAGAGGAGAGCACTGGAGGTGCAGACTTCCACTACTTCACTGTGCAGGTTCTCTTGGGTCACGTGTGGAGAGGGAACACGGTTCTCTGTGTTACTGATCACTCCTTTGTTTGGATCTTTAGGAGACAGTTTAGGTTTAGGCGAGGTAGATCTGCCTCTGAGCGGCTCTGTGAGGGGAACCTTCTTCTTTCTTAGTGTGTCTGGGTCAAGAGTGTACGAGTCCGATTTGGATCTTTCTCTAGGGGGATCCAGCAGAGCTTTGGAGGAAGAGCTGACTTTAGATGGGAGGTTCTTGTCATGGTTGGCTGAAGAAGAGTGCTGGGAGGAGGTGCTGGAGGGACTAGACCTGCCTGTGGAGGACCCGCCTTTTTGTTTGGGAGAGGAGGAACGGGAGCCGGGATTCGGGGACTCGGCCCGCATTCCAGAGGTCCGACCATCTGCCTTCAGAGCCTGCAACGTGTTGTGATTGGGCGAGTGGGAGCGGCTGTGAGAGTCGGACCTCAGCTTGGCCGTGTCTGACCGCAGGATGAGGGCCTCACTAGCTGAGAGTCCACCCTCGCCCGTCTTCACCCTGCTCTGCTCAGAGGAGCGGCTTCCACGACTCTCCTGTTTGGGTGATCTGTTTTCCTGACGGTGTTTGGAGGCTGGGGACATGGGCCGAGCACCGGATATCAGATTGCCCCGTTCACCTAGAGGTTGAGAATTCAAACAAAGTTACACTACAGACAAAAGGGCATTCTCTGTCATATGAAAGAAGAAAGTGTCATGTAAAATTAAATGAAGGCCAGAAAGAGGTGACAGATGTGAAGAAACTGACAGCAGTGAGTGATCTATTTTCCTAAAAACACAACTCTGCTACATGGCTAGCTAGAGGACTATGGAAGCAATGATGAAAGATGGATTCCAGCCCAGTCCTGGGACCTCTCTCTCTTACTAATATAGCCTTAAAGTCGGTGACTAGCATGTAAATTAACCGTCTTTAAACTGAATTTATTACAAGCAACGTCCTTTTTTTTTTTTTATCTGTAACTCTTATTATAATGATTTGTTTACCTAACCTTTTTAAAAGTTAGCACAAACATAAGCTGCACCCAGAGAAGACGGTGCGCTCCTACCCGCCCTCTGTTCAGGCTGAGGGAGGCTGCATGCATGCTGTGATTACCCACCCTTTTGCCTTAGAGCGAGAGATGACAGAGCAGTACCATGCCCAGCCACGGACACACTGCTTTTGTGCACACGCTCGCGAGAAGCAAGGCTGCGTGATGAACCATCTAAAGCGGAAAACAGTGGAGCAGGTAAACAAAGGAGAGACATGGAATGCAAGGAGGCCACCACCAGAGGACAGAGAGGAGGACACAGACAGAGGCAAGGAGTGAAACAGAAGAATAAAAGGACAGAATGTCAAAGAGAAACTCACAGACATGAAGACGAGGAGTCACAGAGACCTGCGCGAGTGTCACTAAGGAAAACTTTGTTGTTGCAGCATGAAATGCTGCAGATCTGTCAGTGCCATCAAAGATTTTAGTGTGTTGAAGGGATCACTGACTCACCTCCACAACAAAACCCAGATATTAACCGAACGAGGAGCATATTCAGAATACTGACTACCTCATTTGGAGTAAGCCATAAGATGAGATGAGATGTGGAGTGTGCCGATCTTTAGTCACATTATTACAGCATCTAACATGTACTGTGGCATTTTCACAGCATTCAAAGGGTTTGCTGAACGAGCATCGAATTTCTCTGGCTGCAGAGTTTCTCAGGTAGATCAAACGAGATGCTAACGATTACAGTCTTATGGCACTACTTCTGATTTCCTCAAGTTGCCGTCTACAATTTCTGAACATGTGAATAAGAGTGAGAGTTGTCTCTAAATGATGATGTAGAATAAAAAAAATAAAAATTAAACACACCTCAGATGACAGAGGAATTGTTGGTAGAAAATGTGCACACATCGCGGCTACCAGTGTAGCTGCAGTGTGCATGTAACTGTACTCACTGTGTGTAAGAGTCAAAACCTGAATCCAAATATATCTCCAAGAACAGACAATATGAATAATGGTTATTTAGTCCTGTGACAGCTGCAGGGCTCAGTGAGAAGTTAAAGAGATCAAAGGAGAGCAGACAGAAAGCAGAGAGCGACAAAAGCTGAACATGAACACATATTTCTGAGCCTGTATGAAGATAATATATATTTTATATTGTGGCTATTTTCATCTGAATGAATCCAGCTAAAGTTAAAACTACACCTGTGAAGCCCTGGGCTGGCTGAGGTTAATCAAGAATGGAAGATGTAGATCTAAAGTTCTAAAGCAGCAATGATGAAGATGAGGAAGAGGCCAAAAAGGCACAATAAACAACAGAGCAAGCAGAGCAAGCAGAGCAAGCAGAAAACTGAGCAGCTCCTGAGTGCATGGCAAAAATATCCAACGTCTAGTATCACGGTTTGAAATCTTGTTTTGCAAAACGTGAAAATTCTCGTCAATATATATATCGTTTCAGAAACAAGATTTAAACATTGAATAGTAGACACATCCTTGATATTTCTGCACTGGTATATGTCACCCATCATTCCTGCCACACGGCCTCCAGAAAATATTCAGAATTAAATCGACAGAAATGAAAACGTCGGGAGGAAAAGGGATCAACACCTGTGCAAGCAAGCGCTGTCAGAAAACAGGACTGACTTACTCAGAAGCTGTGGTTGTTGGGAGGGGGATTGTCCAAACACAAATGGGCTGTGGACAAGGGAAGAGGAGGAGGGAGGTTGGGCAGCTTGCTCAAATACGGAGGAGGAAGAGGAGGAGGAAGCTGCTGAGAGGAAGGGCCCAGACTGAATGGAATTCAGTATGGCACTCAACCGGTCACCTGCAAACATGGAGACAGAGGAAGGGGAAAAACTACAGCTTACACTACGGTTTTCCAGAGCGGGGATGAAGGACATTGACTTTTATTTTCCTGGTGTTTTCCACAACTGATGTGCAGAATGGGAGGACTCTTTGAGGGCGTCCCAGAGCTCCTGCTCACAGGTGGTGTTCAAGGGGGCATGAAGGCTTCAGATCCTCCTGATTTGAGCCCCCCCCAAAAAAACAGGCTCCCAAATTTTCTTGAATGGAAGCTAAAGTAAACATCTGAAAAGGATCCTGCGACTATGATCTCTGTTCATTTCAGTGCTCTGAATGTGAAGTTCTGCTCCAGGCCTCCTCACAGTTTGCAGCGATATGTGTGGAAAAGAGAGGGGGGCTCTCAAATCCTGCACGTCTGCACGGAAAGCTCCAAAACATTCACAGGGACAACATCTCCCACGGTGCACAACGGCCACGCCTTCATCAGCTTTATCCTTCGTTTCAGACGTACTTCTTGGATTTAAAAGGGAATTTATTAAGAAGGTCACATTTCTTTTACAAACATGGACGGGCCTAAATATCCTCCTTTAGCAGAGTGTTCCCTGTGCCAATTAGTCGGCGGGTGACAAGAAAGCAGGCGCTGATTATCCTGCTATATCATATCTAGAAAGCTTATTTCTTATTTCAATATTACGTTAAATATTATATTAATAACCACAGTTCTGGAGTCAGCTTGTAGTCCCAACCCACTTTCAAAGCAAAGAAAAGCAGAAAGGCACACAGACACATTGAAGATCAGTCAGGAGATGTTTGCAGAAAGTGAAATGTTTTCCTAAAAATCACTAAATTAAGGCACCAGAGTGTAAAAAAAAGAGAGAAGGGTGTTCAGAGTTTCTGCACCCAACTGCTTAAAAAAAACAAAAACAAAAAGAATACAGTCGTCCGAATGACCAGAAGCACACTGACTGGCTCATGCATGCAGACATACGGTATGCCTGACACTGCAGAGAAGCATATAATAACAAATAAAACATGCATAAACAAACGGTGACAGATGGAGCGACTCTGATACTACATCATAGAATATTTATACGGTGTTAAAATGTTCAACTACTGCTGTGGAAATCTAAACTCAGTTTGTGTGCGAGTGAAGCCTGAGGACTCGCACATCAAACAAGAGTGGGTTCCAAATGAACGTGATGATTCTGCCGTGACAGTGGACAGAAGCTCACCTTTGTTGTTGGAGATGCCATAATCAAAGCCCTGTGCTCCATTGGAAGTGGTGGCTCTGTTGAAGGCCTGCACAGAGAACGGGCTGGGTGGTGGGGTCTGGTTCCCGTGCTCCAGCAACACTTGTTCTGCAGGACAACAAACAACCATCAGATCATTATTCGGGATTCAAAAAGATTCGTTTAACGAGACGTTCGACCGCGGGTCAGGCTTTACCGTCGTCATGGCGGAGGTACTGGTTTCCACCGCGGTCTCTGGCCAGTGACCACGCCTCTCCTTCGTCGCTCTCGCAGAACTCCACTACGCTGTTCTTATCCAGCTGCACCCAGGTTCCCTCTGAGTTGACCACCTGATGCACAAACAGCACTCTTGATCCGAACTCACACACACACACACGTGTGCACACAGTGTGAAAAACCAGCTACGTTCCAACACCGCCCGCCCTACATCCAGTTTATTACCACCGCACACAACATGAACTCTTCCACAGAAGATCATCAGCATGCAAGCATTCGACCCCTCTGACCGACACACACAACGTACACAGCAGCAGATCACATCAGATTGATTTTGTGCATCAGCTGGACAAAACTGACGTAGCTGAAACTAAAAAAAAATAAAACTTACTCTAAGAAAGGGGGAGCTTATTGAAAGGTAAATGCATGAAGTTGTGCTTTCTCAACTCCCTGAAATATCATCATTGTGGAAAAACAGACAAAGATGGTGAAGTATTAGTATGTGCAGGCCACATCGCCCCGATCCACACAGAGCATTCGAGCGCAGGCTCAAGAAAGTACTGAACAGCATGACACACCACGGCAGCCAATGGCAGGTCATAACCAAAGGGGGGGGGGGGTCCACGCCACCACTCAGATGTTCACAGAATTGTTATGAGAGCAAGGAAAGGTAGAGTCAAGGCACAGAGAGGCTCCAGCGTTTTGTGAGCGGACTTCCACTGAGAAGTCTCGAGACACCCTGAAAACTGCAATGGGTTTATAGACAGAACTGGAATTAGTCAAGTCAGGAAGCACGCAAAAAAAAAAAGGAGGTACAGCCGCAGGAGCTGGTAAGACCTCGACAACAAGTGGGAAGATAAGAGAACACACACCCACACCCAGAAGCAGCTGATGTATTCCCCTTTGAAAGAGAGATTACATTTTAAGGCCAAAAATCGATCCAAAATCATCTACGGCACATCAGGTGATCTAAACAGACTGAATCAATCAGCTCCAGCCACAAAAAAAAACACATTGCATTGTTTGGGGTGAGTGCGTACCTCGCCTATGGCCTTGACCTTGTTGCCAAGAACTAACATTCCAATGGGGATACCCCTAAGGTTTGGGCAGCTTCTGATGTTGTGACCTGAGGGGCCGGTCTTCACTACCTTATAAAGCCCCGGGCCGCCGCCCTGCCCTGCCCTGTTCTGCACCCGAATGGGAGCCTCGTGGGAAGGGCAGCTGCTCACCTCCTTTACGTTCTCCTCCGACTGGCCCCTGACCTCCTGCAAGAGTTAAGAGCACGGATTAGAGTCGAAGCACAGCAACGAAAAAACAGGGATTTAAAAAAAATGAAAGAGGCCAGCGTGAAGCACGGGCCGCTACACTCTGAATATAACAAGGTGGAGAAAAACAAAAGTACCAACAGCATCTCAGGTAACAAACGAAAAAACACCAAGACGTGCTGAGTGGACTTTAACATGATGGCACATTAGGGCAATATGCAAAAAACTAAAAACATTACCAAGCTGTACGGGGCTCAGGACACATGATTAATATTCCAAAAAACTTCTGTTATAGGATGAAGTCAAATAAATGAGAGAGAAGAATCTAAATTCTACAATTAAACATAAAAAAACACTTGATTTCTGAAGATAAAATTACAAATGATGCAAAATCTGGACAAATATTTAAGAAAAAACTCAATTTCCTACAAATATTTAGGAATAATGTTCAACAAACGTTTACAAATTGACAAAAACTTAAGGATAATGTGATAGTTCAAAAGCTCACTCCACCTTTTGGTTTTACATATGACCATAATTTGCCACCATTTTTTTGGATTTCAGGAGCTGAATTTCAGGCTACATCCTGTTAGCTTAGCAGTGGAGGTATGTCAACCTCAACAACAGAATTCTGTTCTCAGATAATTGCAGCACTATGATGTAGCGTATGATCAAACTACCACCAGTATACAAAACACAGGAAATCAAAACTCCCATTCATCTTTACAGTAATGCTCTTAAACCACCAATAGACTTGGATCTACATTACTTAAAGCTGAGCTGTTTTCATTCAGTCTAAGGGGGGCATGCTGTGACACACATGGATACAGAACTGTGTATATGACAAGTCTTTCAAACTCATGCAACAGACTGGACATTAGTATCTCCGACCTCATGCAACACACAAGCTTGAACAGTGTTCAAACGCCGATCACTGCAGGATTTTACAGGCTGATACACAGAGTTATCATTACTGTACAGACAACCATGCAACTGTGACCTCATATGCTTTAAAACAACACCGTGAGTGAGACTACAAAAGTCACAGAGGGGGTTCCAGAACATGTAAAGATGAGCAGCTACGGGCCATTCAAAAGGTTTTCCCCCTTCTCCTTCATACAACTCACCTGTGGTGGGAATATAGTTAAGGGGGTCCAGGACAAAAAGCCGATATCCCTGACTCCTTGGCTAGCATTAAAGACGTTCTGAGCAACAAATTGTGAGACAGTCATGAAACAGTAGACGACTCGAAAGAGGAGAAAAGAGGAGAGAGTGGGAAAGGGAGGAGGGGGGGAGGTGCTCGTGTATTTTTTTGGAAGAAAAAAAAATGGCTTCTGGATTTTCCAAGATAAGACGTTAAAGAAGAAGAAAAAGGAGCTGCTCACTTTAAAATAGGTCAGAATCAGATGCAGGGGAATTGAACTGTTGACTCCAAATACCTCAATGTTTTCCAAATGGCTTCAAAAAAAATAATAATAATAATAAAAAGGAAATGCATATAAAGAAGAAACTTCCAAAAAAATTCCCCACTTGGATGATGTAGTGTGTCATGCTGTTCAGACAGAGACCTTACATGGAAGCCTCCTAGCACCTAAAGCATCCCAATGCAGAGGTGGAAGTGTAGAGCAGCAGAGGCAGCAGAGACTCACACAGAAACGGTTCGTTGGACCAGTGATTGCTTCATGACAGAAAAACCACCGACTTTGGATGGATGGATGCACTTTCATCAGCTCATTTAAATCTGTCGCATGTTACGGTGGGCTTTCATGGCATGGAGCAAAGACGATGTGAGGAGAAACCCTACATGCTGCCACAGTGTGCATCAGTCTACGAACTGTGAGTGGGAGGCAGTGAGGACAATGGACAGTGCGGCCGATCGGCTTCACTGCTGCTGTTGTTTTGTTTTTTTTCTTCGTCCGTCAATCCCTGCATTGGGCTTCACTTAATGGAGTCTTTCAAAGCTGAACACATGATGGTAAACATTTGACTTTTAACCATGAGTTAATGCATGCACACGCCCAGCTGCTGTTCCTCTGCTGCACAGTGTGTTAGTGGACGCTTCATACTCAGCGCTGCTCATAGAAACAGTTCATGCACACCTCAGCGGTTACTCTCTGGTGATCTACCATGCTTCAAGGACATTTTTTTGGGGGGAGTATTAGTCCTTGAAATACCTCATTATCATTAAACAACACAGATGAGCTCTTCCCCAAGTGAACAGTAGTGCAGGAGCCTCTTAGCATTAAATCTGACTGATCGGCAAGCCTTCTTCTACTTACGTCAGCGGGGACCAGAAGGCTCCTGCCCAGGTGCTGGTTAAAAGACAGGCACCAGGCTTCAGTGTACCCATTCATGCTGGGAACATACTTCTTTACTGTTTCATCATTGAGCCTGAGCCACACACCATCATCATTGTGGATCTAAAAAAGGGGAAAACAAGCAACAGAGCAGAGCACAGCCATGCCGTCCTGTTACTGAGGAAATCAGAGACACACACACACACACACACACACACACACACACACACAGAGGACACCTCTGAGGCTGCAGGAAAGTTAATAAAAAACAGAAGTATGCAGGTAAGTGCTCATACTAGGGAGTAACAACAGCAATATTTCAACTCCGACTCATCCCTTCCTTTAGATCTATAGGGAGGGTGGCAAAGCCTTTCATGTAGCCTCAGAGTGCCTTGCAAAAGTATGAAGCAACATAAGAAAAGAGCAACAAATTTCTAAGGTAGTAATCATTATTGAGAGGTAATTACATAAAATACAAAGAAATTAGATACACTAGACAAAAAAAAATCACCATTTATGATTCTGTCCTTATTGATTCAAATAAGAAAAAAACACAGAAGTGGATTCCCAACATAATAACTTAGAGTCTGCCTGGTCTAAGGTCAATTACCTCGTCAATGAAAGTGATGGTGCCATTGACATGCACTATGCCTATCTGTTCGCTCTGCAGGGAGGGGTGACTACGCACACGCAGGCCTGCGCTGTCCTTGGACACAAATTTGCGGACCTGAGAGAAGCAGAGGGGGAGATGGAGTCCGTGAGCGGCAGGAGCAAAGAACAGAAAGCAAAAAAACAAAAAAAAACAAAAACCCTGACAGAGAGGAGAAGCAGGAGGAGAGAGAGGAGGACGCAGGACTAGTAGACGGTGGGAGACGGCATGCATTAACCCACACAGAGCCTGCTTCCCGCAAACACACAGCAAAAAGAAGAGGAAACTTCCATTTTTAGTAGCACCAGTCGGATGAAGATTAAACAGTCTTCATCTATTAATAGACTGGTGTGTGGAAAACAGGAGTGATTAAATGAGCACAGTGTTGCTTGTTTCCCCGTTATTGATTGTGAAATCAAAAATGTTTCCCAAAATGATGATGCCGACCTCGGCATGAGTCTGATCCATCCGATTTAATGTTACTCAATCACTGCTGCTTAAAATAACACAATGTTTAAAAACAGTGTGTTGCATGCACACAATAACCTGAGCAGACTCCGTGTGTTCAGCCTTAACGGATGACCTCACTCACTAACAGGAAGCAACAAAAGGACTTTCTATACAGTGTGAAGTAGCGCCACACGCTCTTCAACAGATGCTGACAGGAGGATTTATTCAGGTGTTTATCCTGTTTGTGAACTCTTCAGAATGTCCTATAGTTCTGCATAACTGGGCGTCTTGCTGTGTGACTCACTTTCTCTTGAGACTCAGCTGATGTCCTGACAGGTTTTGGGTTCTCTAGCTATTTCCAAGACTTGTTTGGGGTCATATTTATGCAGAAATATAGACAATTCAATGTGGGTGAGCAGCTAAAGGCTAAACATAGCGCCTATATTAATATAAAACTGTGAATGTCTGGTGTTTAAATGCATGTGTATGTCAAATTAAACTGTATTTCATAGCATGCGTGGGTTTGGTAAGTGCGTTTAGGTTCTTGTTTGGTCGACCAAAGAAACATCATACCTTGCTAGGCTGAGGTTCAGCCTTTGGTTTGACCATCTGAGTTCCAGGTGGGATCATTCCTTTGGGAGGATCCTTGACCTCGACCTCTAAACCAGCATCTAAACAAAAAAAATAGAATTTATACCTCACAACCAAAGCAGAATATTACACTCAACGAACTAAAAGACAGAAAACGTAAAGTCACAAAGACCCGCTGTCAGGTTACCTATTTCGATGCCATCGATGGTGACGTGGATTGTATAGAGGCCGACTGCTCCCGGAGTCCAGTTGGCACTGTAGGTTCCATCGGTGTTGGCGCGGATGAGCATATTCTCACTGGGTCTGTTCGAGACATAATCATTAAGTAAGACTGCATAGCATTAGAAAACAAGCTTTGTTTTTCTTCTTACCTCTTAGGTGTGGGGGAGGCAAAGCGCAGCTCTTCAAAGGAGTAGTTTTCATATGCCTGAAAAAACAGACACAAAGAATGAGAACACAACATACTGCAGGTGTTAACACTGAGCTTCACATCTGCCAGCAGGTCTTTGCTGCAGTCCCAGTGAAACACACTGAATCCATCAACTGATCTGAACAGCTCCCCCCACACGGACAAATCTCCAACATGCTACTGATGCTAACCTTCATCATTGTGATAGCAATGTATCGAGCTTCTTTCACAATCATAGGCTCGTATGTGGCTTCCAGCTTGGGCACTGGCAGACCTCCAAACGTCAGGTCAGGGCCTGAAGAGGAAGGGGAGGAGCTCCCGGGGAGCCGCTGCAGCTTCTTCACGTTGTCTGGTTGCATTGACTTCTTCTGTGAAACAGGTACCGCCTTCACCTCCACCTAGACATGAGACCGACACAGCATCTAGTCAGGAGAAGGTGACACCAGCACAAAAAAAAAGTAAAGCAACAACTTGGCATTTCATTTCTGCAGACCTTCATGTTAGGAACATGCACCACATCTCCATACTGGTCTTTGGTCTGCACGACCACTGTAGTGGGCCACCCACAGCGTATGTCATCCTTGTTGAGGATCAGAGATGTTTTCTGAGGATCTGCGTAAGAGTCTGGCTGCAGCCACCTGGACGGCACAAAAAAAACACCATCAAATGCTGGGAAACAACAATGGCCATGCAGCCTGGGCCCAAGTAGAGGAACTCACCTGGCCAGACGACCGCCACTTGAGTTTTGTACACAGGTGATGAAGTCCTCGAGGAAGGAGTGCTCATTGGTTTGGAGGTGCAAAGGCAGGTTCCCTTCCAGGGCCTCCAGGATGGTGGGAGAGTGTGACAAGGCCAGACCCTTCCCCAGAATCCCTGAGTGGGCCTTACACACCTGGAAGAGGACAAAAGATCAGTGTTGGGGCCAAAACCTGGTTGGAGAAACCAACCAAAAATCAACATTTTTTGTGCAACCAAGAAGCTACAAATCATGTTCTTGTGGTCACAAAACAGGTTGGGCCCAGAGTGTTCATTGTATTTAACAGATGACAAACCTGAAGCGAGGCTTCCTCCAGAATCTCAAGGTCTTCCTCCAATTCATTTCCTGCAATCAAGAGAAGTTTACAGTGACAGTAAGATTCACTGAGATGTGACAGTAAATTCCATCATGTGCTGTCATTCGTACCAATAGGGAGGGCCAGGTCTTTCTTCATCAGAGCTGCAGCACACACACTGCCCAGGTAGGCCAACTCCTTCTCTAACTGGATGATGCCCTGAAATGTTTCATGAGGATTTTTTCAGAGTGAGGATTTTAAGATGGAAGCCTGCCCAGTGAATCAGAGAAGAGCATGTGTACCTCATCAGGACCAGGATTGAACTCGTATCCCACAGCGACGCACTTAAAGCCATAGAAGCAAGCTTTCTCATCCTTCACATAATCTGAGGCCGTTTCCAGTGAAAACAGAACTTCATTTCCTGAAAGCAGAGAGAGGACAGAAAACCATCGTCACTAACAGTGTCTAAAACACGACGGAGCGGGTGAAATAAATGTCCTTTTTACCTGGCAGAACCAGGACGGTGGTCGGCCAGCCCGTGGAGCCCGAGAACTTCTTGAGCTCGATCCAGGTGTTGATGGTGTCGTGGATCAAAGGTTTGCCCCCGAGGTTGGACAGGTGGAGGGTTCGGCCGGGGATGAGCAGACGAAGGACGTCTTCCGGCTGAGCGGTGCCGCACTGAGGATCAAACTCAATAGTGGTCCAACGGACGCAGTCTGGGAACGATACCTGAGGCAAAGTGAGACACAATGAGAGCAGGTATGACTTTGACTTTCAAGAGTTTTTCATGCGTGTGCATTTATTCATGCACAGACACCTCTTTAGACCTTACATTGAGATTACAACGAACACGAAGCAAATGCAAATTTAACACTTGGAAACACCTCCAGGACTATTGCATGCTTGATTGAGTAACATTAATGGTAGGGTAGGAGATTTCATTCTGATGCACTTCTTGTTAAATTAGTGTAACTTCTCTTTACAATCCGATAGCAACCGATTAGTTCGACAGTTTCTCATTAAAACGAAGAATATGAATCATCGTGAGCTCAGAGAGAAAGGGGTGTGTGTTTACTTTCCAAATCTGGCTGACTGGCACTGAGTTTTCAAAATCTCCTACCCTACCTTTAAACTTGGGCACACCAGGCCTCACAATGAAAATCGCCATCATTCCTGAATACTTATTACCATGAGTAATAATTTGACTTTACATTCACTGCAGTGATGTAGTCACTAATCAACATATATTTTAGGCAGTTAGAAGACACCTTACCCTGTACTGAGTGACACCAGCTTGTTTGTACGGGTGGTCACTCTCGATCACTGAGTAGTGGTTGGAGGTGGTGCACGCTGAGAGGCCCTGCTCAGGCTGGTTGCCTGTGGTGCTGTCTGTGGACTGGTTGGGGTTGAAGGTGGGTGGGGCGTATTTTTGGTTGAGGGCGGAGACGGCAGGCAGCAACTCTTGAACGAGGCCAAAAACTTCAACAGCAGCCTGAACAAGAAAGCATTTTGGTAAAAGGGGCAGACACAGTGATGGACGTTCAGCAGGGAAAGACTGTTTGAACTCTTACTTTGGGTACAGATGCAGCAACGGGGCCGATGTAGGCCAGGATAAGAGGCAGGAGCATGGAGAACAGACTGGAAGAACTTAACAGCTCCGGAATATCGTCCACTGCAGAAAAGAAAGGACAAAAAAACATAGTGAAAGTGTAGAAGCAACTGATGTGTGTGTACAACATGTGTACGTCTGCTGCACTTACCATCAACAGCAAATGCCCTGTGCAGGAGGTCCTTTGCAGCTCTGACCACAGCACTGACCACAGACAGAGCTCGGCTACAGTTTTTGTCCTCCTCGTTGGCTTTGCTCAGCAGCTGAGACTGGAGGTCCCCGTCGTACTCACTCCTTCAGCAACAAAACAAGTCAGAACAAAAACAGTTCCGACAGGAGATGTTGGAGAACTCGGTCTCTGCACATACCTGTAGTAGAGAATCTGTGGGATCTGTCCTCTGGTCTGGTTGGTCCCGTTGCTACTCAAGCTGCAGGTGCTGAAGGTGAAGGAAACACCATCAGAGCACTGCACTGTGGTCATACCTCCGTCACCGTTCGCTGTCCGGCTGCCGTAGTTTCGGAGCCGTACTGCATACTTCACACCTTCCTGCAACACAAAATGGACGATGTTTGTTTTGTTTTAGGTTTTTTTTTTTTTGCAGAAAATCAATACACCATTTTCCTTGGAGAGCTTCTGTACTTTTAGCGGCACAGCCTTGTCCAAGCGAATCTCAGCAATATCACTGGCAGAATCATCGGTGCTGTAGGTGCCCTTCACCAGCTCCAGAGACGTCCACCTGTGAGAATGTGCCGAGTCCCCCGGGTGCTCCGTCTGTGCCTGAAGGAGTGACGAGTGAATTAGCCACCAAAAGACACATAAACTAAGCTGAAATGTGTCATAAACACTTACATCATCAGCCAGCACCTCAAGCTCATACTCATGGATGCCCCCTCCTCCATAGACGCAGACGCCCACCAGCACAACGCCTGGCTTGTCCACAGTCAGACAGATGGCGTCCGGAGAGCCGTTGCCCGTGTTCCAGCTCCGGCCCTGGCTTGTTTTGGTGAAGCGGTTGGGAGATGCTTTCACAGAGTGGAGCGAGTTCAGCCCGTCAACCTGATGAACATGAACACAGAATGAAATGTAGCCAGACCTTTCACTTCTAATACATAACCGGCACGTTTGAGGAGAGAACCCACACTTTCAGTAATTCTATTGAGTTCAGCCTAATGACTGACTATAGACAGCCAGACGCAGCTGGGGTGGGACTAAATCATCCAGCTACCCTGGGGAGGAAGACTTGTTTCCCTGACAACAGACCGGGGAAAAAAAAAAACCCAACAGTGTTGTCGAGGGCCGCTATCAAGTGTTCCTATGGCAACAAGAGCTTAGGAGTCCTGTCTGATAGGCGACAGAGTGATTGAATACAAAAAAGTGTGAGACAAGGCGACAGACATCTGCCACTCCCACCTAATGACTCAGCACAGGGTAAAGATAATGCTGAAAAATCCAGTGCCCCCACATTGTGTTGCTGTGTTTTGGCAACAGTCAGAACAGTTTGTGTCACGGTTAAAAATTTAACCAAAGAAATAGCATGAGAAAGAAGGAAAGAAGACATAGCATAAGTGTGACTGGACACCACGATGTATGTGACTGACAGTAAGACAACAGAGGTGCTTATGTGGTTGTTTGTGTGAGCTAAGTTACCTCAGAGCCCAGTGCAGAGGCTGTAAGCTCAGAGACGATGGAGGCCAGCAGACCACAGGTGTTGGAGACCAGGTGTGGTGAGAACAGCTCCACCTCTTTCCTCAAACTCTTCCTCACAGGCAGCACCACAATCACCAGCATCTTCTCCAGCACTTCCCGGAAGCTGGTCATGCCCATCAGATTCTCTTCAGTCTAAAAAAAAAAAAAAGACATGGAAGATGTTTTTTTTTTTTTTAATCCGCTGTTCTGATTTTATTTTTCTTTCCTGGCTGATCTGTAAAAATAAACTGACATGGCTTAGTTTCTCCATATGGGCCACCAGCAGGGGGAAGCGGTGAGCAAGAGCAGAGTCATTCTCTGTGCTGACTTGTTTGACTAGTGAACGCAGCAGCACTTCCCCATCATAGGCAATGGGCAGGATTGATGTCAGCTTCACTGAGGTGTTGCACAATGCTGACATAACGGCTGCCAGCAGGCGGCTGCTGGATGTGCGAAAATTGGCCTCAGCAATGTCCTGAAAAACAGAGAGAACAAGTAAAAATTTGAACACATAGTGACTCAAGTCTACTGACAGAAAACTCATCAGACCTGGTCTAGGCAGTTGAGCAGATCACAGAGACAGGCCCACTGCAGGGCTGGGGTCGGGTAGAAGGAGTGGAAACAGGCGGTAAAGGTGTTGTGGCATTCCTGCAGCACAGCTTCCAGCAGTGTGAGAGGCTGAGACAGGTAGCCCTGGGGGTCATTGTCCAGCTTTGTCAGGCAGTTGTCCATGCCTTCCGACAGGATCTTCTTCAGCAGACTGCGAGTCTTTCCCACGCACTCTGCCAGCTTGCTCGACTCCTCCACCACAGCTTTGGTGCTGGCTGGAAATCAAACACCAAATAGAAAGAGATTACAATCAAAACAAATCTAAGCAGAAGATACATGTATGTAATATAATAGTTTCACTTCATTGTTGCCAAAGAATGATGTGAATGATAGAACTCAAGCTGTAAAAGTAATAACGCATTCCAACGTGAATCCATTTTTAACTCCACAAATCTTAATTGGGTAATTATGTCCTTTGGCCCACTGCCCCATAGTTTGGAAAATCAGGCAGCAGCAACATTGTGGGAACCTCCTGAGGCAGAAACCAGAGTTTCCCACATAAAAAGTGGCTCGTTAAGATATAATTTGTGACTCATGTTAGCATAGTTGCTGTGCATTTGTCCACTCCAACATTGAGAAGAGTATAAAAAACATGTATGTACTCCTCTGGGCTCCTACCAGCAATCGGGAAGATCTCACAGATGTAGACTCTGAGCAGGCGGAGGCAGCATGTGCCAACGAAGCGCAGCCTCTCGAGGTCCAGCAGGGTGGCTGTGTACTGGAAACCCTTTAGCCCCCTCAGCTCCTCCACGCCCAGTACCAATGTGGTCCAGCTCCAGTGTAGGATACTCAGCAAAGACTCAAAACACTCCTACAGCGAGATCAGAAACACAAATATTATCTCTGTACCTGTCAGGACAATTACACAGGCAGGAGCAAAGTCACTATTTTTAAACATAGAGACACTGCTCACCACCGAGACTGTCCGAGCGAATGAGCGTTTAAGGATGTGAACAGGTTCGCTGGTCTGCTGCTTCCCTTTAGAAGCATTGCCGTCGTTTGATGGAAGCCTATTGATAAAATAAAAAGTATTTATATATATATAAATAAGCATAAAGAGAGAAAAGACGTGTTACTTATAACACATTGAGTTATACTTGCCTGTAAAGCAGCTGAGGAATCTGTCCAGCATTCACATCTGTCCCGTTGTTTGACTTTTTAGAGCTTTTGAACTGAAACACCACACTAAAGAGGAGGAAACACACTAAATTAACTCACAAACAAGATGTCAACCTGTTCTATTACCTACAGTAGATACAGCAGGAATACCTTACCCATCATCCGTAGTGATGGTAGCCTGTCCATGGGAACCACAGTCACTACTTGGACCAGACACCCGAGCCCATGCCACGTACCACCAGCCGAGCTGCAGCAGCACCGGTTCGTCAAACATCATGGCGTACTTCTCCCTACGGATGTCAACAAAAGCCATCAGAAAAGGAGATTACATCATTCTGTAACCAATAAGGAAACGCCAGAAGATCGACGGGCGGATTGGTGTGGCATCTGCACTGATATGGCTCTGCTGGAGTCTGCTGTGGTGAAGAGAAGCTGAGCCCTCCTCCCCAGCGAGCATGTCCAACATAGAAACAAGTCAGCAAAAGATAATTTGTGACTCCTCTTTGCCTTTTTGTTTGTTTTTTTAAAGCTGGGAGGAGGCCCTGAGGCAGACCCAGCACACAGCCGAGGGGTAATAACTCTTGACTGGCCTCAGTCTTTCTGGATGAGTTGGAAGAGGTGGAGGTCGGAGCTTCTCTACTGAGACCCGATCCCCAATAAACAGATGAAAATGGATGGATGGAAACATTTTCCAACAATACTGTACCTGGCAGCACAATCATAGGCCAGCACATCGGTCTCAGCCAGCAGATCCCCGTCTGTTTCATGGTCACCTCCATCAGGTCCCAGCTCAAAAAGCTGCACAGCAACAAAACTGGGTTACTGCGTTCAATATAATGTGAGCAGCTGTAATTCCAGACAAGAAACCTATTTCCTCAAAGACTCCTCTCCTCTCTGTGTAAAAACAGGTCAAAGAAATGCTCACCTTGATCTTGGCAGTGTACTCGCCTCGTCCACCAAACAGACCCAGCCCTCCCAGCAGGATGTCAGCATCGGCGCAGAAGCGGATGGCCTCCACAGAGTGTGCTGAGTAACCCCAACCACCCCCGTGACCTGCAGCATTACACAAGAGATCAATATGGCTCTGCAGGATACAGAGATGTGAAGACATCTATCCCCTGCAGCACACTTTAAAAGATATTTAATTACTGCACGTAGTTTGATAAGCAGCAAATCAAAGCATGTAATAACCAATCCTTTGTCATTTAATCTTTACAAAGAGTCTACTAACTCTCAAAGCGGTTCACCACGCTGTAGTCTTCCTTGGAGTAGACCTTCATCACTGCCTGTGTTTCTTCCTCTGCGCTGGCTACACCCATTTTTAGCTCCTGCATGGCTGCTAATGTATCCAGACAACCTAAGAGGAAACCACAAGATAAAGGACAACGATCACCACAAACATGTGACAGATATACCTCCGATGGTGCCAAACGTTTGGTGCACAGGATTACCAAGGATGTGTAGCGCTCCATGTGAGCGAGTAGTGGTGGCATGTGATCCTGATGGCAACGCGAGCTCTGGACTAAGGATGCTACAGCGACCTTGTAAGTCTGTTGCTGAAGGCACCCTGGCATCAGCGATCACTGCATTGTAGCACCACATCTCCCTGGACGCTGGCAGGAATCTAAAGAGGAAAAAGAACTTAATCTTTAAAACAGCATTCAGGCCAAAATGTTTCCATGCTGTTGTTCTGTATGGTCCTTGGACTGACCTCCAAATGACGTCATACACAGGGTCCAGACACAGGCCAAATCCTTGCAGGTCCTCCTGCTCAGAGTCATTGAAGGTTCTGCAGCTTCCATCCATTTTGTTGATAAGTAAGCATTTAAAAGGAGGTGGCTCGGAGACAGAGGAGGGCACGAGGCCAATGATGTGTTTGCTGGCAAAGATCTCTGAAGTAGCAAGGACATGGGAGTTGATAAGAGCCTCATCGATCCGCAGAAACGTCTGGTCTCCGCTGGCACCAATCCACGTAGCCTTTCGTCCATATTTGGCACCAATATTGGGCATGGGAGAAGGCTTGGCATTCCAGTAGGGCATGTCCAGGATGGGTCGGCCCAGCTGCCCTTTCTGAGAAGCAAGGAGACATACAAGGAGACATACGCTTAGCTTTTAGAATCTGTGTGTACGCAAGAATTCTGCACCGCTCTCACAATACACAAAAATGTTTCTGCTCACCGAGAAGCTGCCAAAAGTGAAGACCTGCCCATCCATGAGGAGAACAGCTGTGTGGTTACTGCCTGCTGTCACCTGGACACTCGGACCTGGAAGGGCCTGCACCAGGGTGGGAGAACCCCTACGGAACAGAAATATCATCATGGTGAATGAAGAAAAGGCCAAGCTACACCCACATAAAACTTCAACACAACTTTTGTTGCTGTCATGCTTCCTGGTCTACACTCTAATCATAAAATACTGCAGACAGAAACAGACAGAGTACCTGGAGTTGACATCTCCATGTCCGAGCTGCCCATGTTGGCCGTAACCAAACGTGTAAACGTCTCCGTTCTCCATCAACACCACTGTGAAGCACCCCAAAAATTAAGACCATCATTTCTCCAGCTTCTTTATTTCACTTTTATAAGGTGTTTTAAAAACTTACCTGAGTGGTGAAACCCGCAGCTGACCTGCACCGCTCGCAGCTCACAGTCGAACCTCACTGCCCCGGGAGGGTAGGTGGTAATCTTGCTGGCATCCTTCTCTCCACGCTCACTGCTCCCATCTACAAGGCAAACACCAAAGTCAGCACATCTGAGCAGAGAGAGAGTGAAGTGCAGCAGCCGAAGTGGACGTCTCTGCAGAGTCCCGGAGAGAACACAGCTGGAGGGGGAAAAAAGAGGAGAGAAGGGGGAAAAGCATGCTGTAACAAAAAGGAGGGGATCACACCTCTGCAACAGAAAGGCTTTTGGCAACCGGTCCTCCAATGGATTATTTTTCCAAGAATTTTTTAACATCTGTCTGTGTTTAATGAGGACATCTGGTTTACCCTGAGCCCTGCAGGAGGTCACAGTTGTGGTGTGTGAGTAGAGAAGAGTTGGGAGGGAGAGAGCACCATGCATTACTGTAAATAAAAAAAAAATGAATCAAAAACTCTTTTTGGACCAGGAACCAGCTCACCACCATCCAGCTTTAGACCTGAACAATTATCAATAAATTGACTAACGACTAGCTCACGGTCCAAAAAAAATTAAAAAAAAGGATTGAAACTTGAGCTCATGGTCACCACTGTCAATGCTGGTGAGTAAACCTTTTAAATGCCATCTTGAATGCACAAAAGGTGACGTGGAGGTCCCAGACAGGCGGGGACACCGATGCTGCCAGTGGGGAGATTTGGAGCATTCATTCATGAGTGTAAAACCATGAAGAAGGATGCTCAGGAGACACTACCTAAACACTAGTGATACATCTGTGCATACACCGCAGATTCCACAAATCTCAGCAGAGAGGAAAAGCTTCTGACACGATTTAGAATCTACATGTTCGGGAGATGCTTATTGGGACAATGGATGAAGATGCTTTTGGTTGTATTTGACATTTTAGAAGCCACTAAATCAGATTTTTTTAGGTTAACATGGGCAAATTTGTAACATTTCAGTCCTGGTTACTGAGCATGTTTATGCAGGTTTTTTTTTTATAAATGTATAATTTACTGTAAAGGGCCACCTCCTATCATCATAAAGAGTCTTCTTCCTGTCTTTTGTCTTCCTGTCTGGTGTGTTATGTTTGATGTGCTCACAGTGCTGGTTACCATATATTTTATGTCAAAAAGTGCCAAATGATGTGAGCACAGCCTGAATGGAGACAGATGTTGAGAATGGCAAAAAGCTGCGTTTACAGAGAAATCATCTAAAATCCCCACACCCACCCAGACATGTATATGATGGCGCTGCCAATCGTATCAGAGCTAGCCCAGATAAACCCTTAAGCACTGAAAAGACATTCCACCTGAGAGTAAATGTACTGATTTCTTTGCAAACTAAAGGATCATGGTGGTGGTTTTTGGATTTTTTAGCTTATAATAATAATAACTAGGCTTCTTCACTACCATTTTCTAATGAGTGCCGGACGAATCAAATCCTTCCTATGTTAAAGGTATGAAATTCAAAATGTAGCACGGCCTAAAGACACTGCAGTCATTTATCCCCTGTGAGTCACAGTGAGTCCTTCTTGCCAGCAGGCTGTATTGTCTGGTACCATGAGACCTGGTGGACAGTGCTGCCTTTAGAGAGTGATAGAGGAGGTGGGCGGGACAGCCAGATTGGGAGATGAGTTAAAGGGGTGTCTCTGCACCCGTTGAGTTAGTGAAGACCATAGTACCTTTGTGCTTGTCCCGTTTATGCCTTAGTGCCTGAAGGGGTCTTATTCTGGCTAGGGCCTGCTCACGCTGGTTCATAAAAATGGGACCAGGAAAAACAAGGGGGCCTGGGGGAGAAAGAAACTTTCACATGCATGCACAATGCTCACAAATGGGAAAGAACACATGATAAATACTACATCACAACATTGCACACACGCACACCGAAAAATATTATGTAGACACAAGCAAGGGGGAAGTCACCAAGGCACAACACCCAAGCTCACAACTATTGATTACAGCTATCCCAGTGGCCCCAGTCTGCCCGTGTCTATGTACCATCAATACAAAACACCCCCAAAACACACTCATTTTCCTTAACTGCAGTCCCCTTCTGTCTACCTCAGGTCCATACCTCTTCCCTCCTCCAACCTATGGCGGCGGTTGATCCTCTGTCGCTTCTCCTCCTGGCGGATCTGAATGTGCTCCTCGATGTTCACTCCTGGAGGGGGAGGGACAGGCACAGCTAAAAAACACAAAAAAAGGCCGCAGGTACAGGCAGCCCAGGCAGGTGTGCAGGCGGAGGACGAGGTGGAGGAGGAGGAGGAGGAGGAGGGAAGATGAAGCAGAGCAGAACAAAACAAGACACACATCAATGAATGATGGAGAGATGTGACGGAGAAGCACAACATGAGGATGAGCAACGACAAGCGCGTGAAATACAGTGTTCAAGCAAATGCAGCGTGTGTAGCATCAGCAGTGCACTGGCAGAGCTCAGAAGGATGCACTGCTTGCAAGAATATTTATCCTGAGAGCAACATATTGCATCGTATCATGCAAATGACTTATTAGACTGAAATGGGGTGAAACTGGTCTACAGAATGAATGCAAACAGGATGGAACATATTTTATGAGCCGGCATACCTAGCAGCAGGTCCAGTGGAATCATCTCCTTTACAGCATCAAAGATGCCTCTCTGCCTGGCCTCCTGACCATCAAGCTCCCGGGCGCAGGCCTTGCAGCAGCCACACGCTGAGCAGCCAGACTCTCCAGACCCACAACCACAGATACTGTTTGACAGATTCATATTTTAAAAGATCATCCCCACAGTCAGATGAACTTTTTTTTTTTTTTTTGAGTCCACAGTTAGTTCCCAGTTGTTGTAGCTTACCCTCCTGGTACTCTGTCCGGCCGCCCACTGCTCACACAACTGGCACCGTAGCCAGTGCAGTCTCCACACACTGTGCAAACCATACACTGGTCCAGCTTCCACTTGTGCATGCCTGGCTGGCACATCATGCTCTTCTCCTCCTTCTCCTCCAGCTCATCCTCCAGGTCTTCGTCCATAGCTGTGGCCATGCTCTCTACACCAAACGCTACAGCAACAAACACAGGAGTGTGAACTCAACATGAAGTGTTGCCGTTGTGTGTATTTTGTTGGTCTGTGTTTGTGCATTGTGCTCACTTTTCCCCGCCTGGCTCATGGCTCCAGTGTCTCTGCCACACTGGCCCTTGTTGTTCACTCCAAACGTCCACACTTCACCGTTCTTGGTCAGAACACATGTGTGAGCCTTTCCCATGGCGACCTGAGTTACAAAGTGACCTTTGAGGTCAGTCACCTGGCCTGTGGAGAGCAATGCAGAGTTATATTAGTGGATATTTATATTTACAGACACATAAATGTTAACGTTAAACATCTGCATCAGCTCACAGGTGCTGTCACTGTAGATAGCATCTTTGCCGAACATGAAGAGCTCTCCATCCTTGGTGACGATGCTGCTGCTGCCGTTGTTACACGCCGTGTACACCGCCGTCTTCGTCTCCAATTTGATCATCTTCTTGGGCTTGTACGGCTTGGGCTGTCTGCGGCTTTTAGCTGCAAAAGGAAAATAGCATACGTCACCTGAAGACATTTAGGCTTTGGACCAGAGTTTTGTGTCCAGCCTGCAGATTATCTTACTGGATTCTCCGTCCTCTCCTTTGCTAGCTGAGCCTGTGAAGAACACATTTCCATCTTCAGCTACTAACAGCGCATGAGAGCCATCATGGCCGACTGAGAACTGAACAATCTTGGGAGACTTTGTAACGGGTAATTCCACCCATTTTCCAGCCGACGGGCCGCCCTGCTTTATACCCAGGCTCTGGTATTTTCCAGTGTAGTAGATCTGAGAGACAGACAAAGAGAGAAGGTGTTCAAAAGGGGTCATGGTCTCTTTGGCGGGACATCCACAGCTGTAAAACAGTGTTCTTTAAGGAATGAATGCTGCGTTTAAAATATGAGGAACATCCAGAAATGTAAGCCACTCATGTTTCCTGTTCTTATTCTGTTTGCTGCACCCATGCCACAGAAAAGACTGGAATGAACAGGATTGCAGCATAGTCTGTTTTTTTTTTTTAATGGTTCTACTCTTATGAGTCATCAGTCACAAAGACGGAATACTTATAGGAGCACTGCACATTGGGCTGGGAAATATAAAATCACATCAGCTGATACTAACATATACCACAATATAAATTATTTATAATGCGGTCAGATCAATAAAAAAGCACAAAAAAATCTACATTTTAAAGAGAATTCAGATTAAATTTAATATATTTTTTTTTATACAGATTTACACACACACACACACTGCAGGCCCCCCTTTTTATGTGTGTGTGGTGAAAACAATGACTCGATCAAAGACACCAGTTCCTTGACTAAACAAGACTTTAGGGGTTACTGTGTACTCCACCGGGCACCTCTGCTCCTCTGCTGTATCCTGCATTCCCCCTTGCTTGTCTCTGAGGGAACATGCTTTCAGTGCAGGGTGTCAGAGTTTAAGTACCGTAACCAAAATACTGCTCGCAGTGCCTCAAACATTAGCACGTATGCTGCCACCTCTCTGTACATGGACAAGTAATATCTCGTATTTCTGTCAGGGAAATGTTATTTCGCGATCGCTCTGGTTATCTCATAATGGTGTCCCAGTAACCTGCACACATAATCCTCCAAGCTGCATACGCCTGGAACTACACGTAAACCTTTAGCCTGTGATCCACTGAACTCATTCACATAGGTGTGGTGAAACGTTGAAAATCTGCAGCTAGACTCGTACTGTCTGACATTTAATCTGCAAATTACATCATTTTAAGACCAAAACTGTCAGTCTGTGACAACAACATCACGTGTCAACGCTACAATCACCAGGTCAAGTGATGGGCCGACTTTGGGCCAAGCTACAGGTCAGCTGCTCCTATTTTTACCCGTCCAGCCGGTCTGGGTTAGGGTAATCTGCAGATAAAGTGTGCTGTGAGATTAGGCCTCTCCACAGACAAATGTGCAACAGGGAGCTGCCCTGGACTGCTATCTGCAAAAGAAGCACGCTGCGCCACACCTACAGCCAAGTCAGAAAACAACCACACCCTCCAACCCTTCCCAACCACCTACATAGTTCTCTTCTTACTGGAACAAACTGAAGAAGACTTAGAGTGTTTCTTTATAAGAACTGATCCTACTCCCCTGGTTTATCTATTTAAGATCATTTACCTTCAATAAAATCTGTGTTAATACCAACTTATTATGAGAATAGGTGTTTTTCCACCATAGGACCTAACGGGCTGTTCTTGGGGCACCATTTTGGGGGCTCCTCTTAAGGTGTTCTATGACTGCAGGAACCCAGGACTGGCACAAAACTGTGTGATTGAGTGCAGGAACTGATCAACACATTCCTCCTATTAGAATGAGGTTCTAGCAGCGTGAGAAAAATGTGAAGGTCTGGGCCACCTTATAACAGCACAGTTAGTAACTATAGGGGAGGAACTTCTGAGTGCCCCTTAAAAATGCACAGGGCTCATCACTGAAATGGAAACATGAAGGCTTTACGGTGCCAGTTCAGGGGAAGTTCCTGCAGTGGTAAACATCTATTGTACTGAAGGAAAAAAAAACCAGTGCTATGCTGGGCAAAAAGCACTCATCACTTCCAGTTATTTAAGCAGGGAGACCATTTTATGAGCTTTAAAAGCTCAGCACTTACACAGCCACTACCAAGACCAGAGCACAAAAAAACAGACTAATCCTGTGAAAGACAATGTAGCAAAGAGGGCGACCAAATATTTCCAAAACATGAAAACTGATCTTACTGTTAGGCTTTAGTACATGATCCTGGATAATCTGACTGTAGCCAACTACCTACAGATGTCACAAACAACAGGAATGTAAATGTTGTAAGAAGGGCTTGGTGTAGTCACTGTAAAGGGAGAAAAAATGCACTAAAACACAATTCAGTCTGAGCTCTCAGCTCCTCTCCACCCTCTAAAGTGCGTGGTCTGTCATTAGCAAGACAAAAGCTCTTAAGCTCAGCAGTTGACGCTGTTCCAACTTTCATTTTTTTTTTTTTGCTAAACATTTTAGGCACCGCACCACCACCACCACTCTCACCTTTCCTGAGGCAGTTTTCATGAGAGCAAACTCCCTCCCCGCTCCGAGCAAAGCTGCCTCTTCATCAAAGCCTGTGCCTGCGAGAGAACAACATACTATTTAGAGCCACACACGGAGACAAGGTTGGAAAGTACACTTGCTTTTTATTCCTCTGTGTTTTGAACCAATTCCGACACATTTCCAACCTTGTACACACACCTACAGTACGATGTGGCAGCAGGCGTACAGAAGCATATGACAACCCCTACCTCACAAATATCAGTACGGTTTGTATGGCTTACTGATGATGTGCAGATCCTTCTCGAGGTCAAAGAGAGAGATGCCGCAGGCGTGCAGACACTTCCTTGCCAGCTTCAGCTGCAGTTCCTGCTGCAGGGCCGGGTCTGAACTCATAGTATAGATCCGCACCACAAATCCGTCCTGCAGGAGGAAAGACTGTTTAGCTTCACAGCATCACTACAGAGTACACACAATAGTAAATCATCCCCGCTATGTACGTCTGGGTCACATCACAAACCCTGTGCATTCACTCGTTGCCCATAGCAACATAAAACCGTGTCAGTGTTAATTGTGCTAGAGATGAAACTACAGAAAGACTGCAGGGGAAGTGGCTGAAAGTGAAGGAAGACATGAGAGAAATATGGATGAAAGGCTGCGTGTGGCGTCCACTGTGTGGTGGTCGGAGCCATCCATAGTGCTTTCATTCCAGCAGAGCAGAGCACTTGGGCCTGTCAGGTCATTAAACTGTAACTGTAAGTGGTTTGTGCAGCAGCTGAATCTGCAGGCTGCTCCGTAAACATGCATGCAGCTTCTGAGAACTCCCCTGATCCTCCCTCCCTCCCTCCATACAGTACTCCTCCCACTTGATTAGCTCTAGGAGACAGCCCAGCCGCAACGCCAGATATATGGATTCCCCTATATTCTCCCTTCCCCCCACCCGCATTCACATTACTTTGAGTTTACGCATATAACCGCTTGTGAGATTAAGCTCTCAGGAGAATACACACACTCATATATATATATATATATATATATATATATATATATATATATGTACACACACAGCTACACGCCCCACTACCCCTGTGTGGCACAGCTGGTGATCAGCTGAGCATACTTCTTTTACTGAGGCAGTGACAGATGCTTCACAGGTCAAGTCAAGAGGAACAACCACCCCACGTTTTGACTAACAAAAAAAAACAGCAATTAGACATAATAAAAGGGAGATCACACAGCTGCAAACCTGACAAAGACGGCGCTGTTGGGAACCTGATTGCACAATTATGTGTATAAATGTGACAAGAGGATAACCAACGGTAATCATAGTTATTGCTGCTCTTCCCTTTTTACTTCAAGCCTCCTCCAGTATGAATTTATCACTCGCAAAACTAACACAGCTGAGTAGTGGTTCCGGGTGAGACACATCACAGACAATGTAAAGAGTATGTGTCCATGCTATGTGTGCAGCAGAAATGTTCAGTGAGGGGACTCCTGTGGTCACTGCGGGCTTCCCCCACTCTGATGATGCCTCAATGTTCCCCCCTTTTGATGAGGCTGACACTGATGTAGCCACTTAAGATTCTGCCGATGAGAAGCTTTGGCATTAAACACTAAACTCACATCTTTGCAGGCTGCGATCTGGTTGATGTACTCTCCATCTGTGAAGATGATGTTCTGACCATCTGAATGTTGACCTGCAAACAAAGTCCGAGTAAATATATTTAGTACTTTGCTGGTTTTTGGACAACATTAGTCAGAAAATGTGTTTTCTCCGCACCTGGCATGGTGACAGTGCCCTCATGCTCCAGGGTCTCAGGGTTGATCTTGAGGGCCGACATAGTGTGGTTATTTGTGTCCCGATACAGCAAGTACCCCTGAGAACAGATACATGTGATTCTATTAACGTTAAGATTCAAGATGGGCTTTCAGTGCTACATAGCTAGAACCTGCATCTCACTGGACTCACCTGAGCAAAGCCCAGCCATGACCTTTTCTCCTTCCGATTCCTGATTCGAGACGTGGAGTTGTACACATGGCCCTGTCAGGGTAGAGGGTAGGAGGGGGGGATTGAATACATATGAGCAGACATCAACAAACACTGACAAGCTCTAATTAATTGCTGGCAGAGGTGAAACAACAACACAAACACTGGACATGTTGGCACACAAACCAAAAACAAACAGGAGAGCGTACGGTTTTTGAAGCAGCCTTTCTGATTCTGCAGCGAGCACAAATCAAAGCGGAAGGCAGACATGGTCTAAGGTCATATGACGTACCCTGACAGTCCCACTGTATCCGGACCCCACTTTGTAGAGGCCATCCTTGCAGAGCAGGTAGAGGAAGGAGCCGTCAGTCTGTAGAAGACAGCGCTCATCTTCATCAATGGCCACCTCTTTTAGGACCCACTTGCTCATCAGTGCTGCTCGTTTGATGCCGTTCCCGAACCAGTCCTGGATTTGAATCTTTCCGACCAGGACAGCCTGTACGCTCCTCTGCAGGGCGTTGAGAATGGTGGGAACCTGGTAAGACGCAAGAAGACAAACAAGAGAGAATGTTCAGTAAATATGTTGTTCTTTTGCTAAATCATGTCACATGCTCATCAGTGATTGAGACTCTGTTTACCTGTACAGTTTGTTCTCTTTATTTTTCTGCCTGAATGCATTTTCACAAACACACACAGCAGCTATTGCACATAGTACCACTGATCTCACCGTTCACAGACAAACAAAATGCACATAGGCGTGCACAGCATGGAAGCCAACACTTCTCGGCAGCCCGCCTGCCATTGTGATGATTCACAGTCCAGTCAATAACTAAATGACGAGGAACCAGGAGGAAAAACACACAGGCCTATGCCTGCGAGGGATAAAATGTGCGAGCCTGTGCAGCTGTAACCAAATGTCGGTATTCTTTTCATGCACAGGTAAAGCTGTTTTGGTTACAAAGCCTGCTGTTAGCGCTACTAAAGATGTTGCAGCTGTTTCTATGAAAGGCATAAGGGGCTATAAGACAAAGAACAAGAGACAGGAGAGAGGAGAGAGAAAGGACAAACCGGAGAAGGAAGAAAACCGAAGACCAGCTATGTAACTGGCGGAGGAATGCAGTCAGGGTAACATAATCAAACAGGAGGATCAGAGCAGCTTGACATTTTCCAAAACTCAATTTGTGCTGCCCAGACGCAGAGCTGAGTGTCTGTCTGCTCTGAGGAAAGCATGGAGGAGGCAGAGGTTACTTTGGATGCACTTTGACAAACAAAAGCTTCGCAATATGGAAGAAAACTAAAATGGAGGAAACTTCCTGCTGCTGGTGTTCAGGAAAACAGTTGTTAGAGGAACTCTTGTTTTTCCAGCTTGTGTTCTATTTAAGCTTCATCAGACAAAACAATGTTTTGACACCTGATTATCTGGAGTCGCTCGAGCCAAGAACATCACAAAACAACACAAGCGTAAGCCACTGAACGGCGTGGTGGTTAATTACCTGTATTGTCTGGCAGGCGTGGCTGCCGTTATTGGTGAGGATGGCAGAGACGGCCTGCAGGATTTTGCCCGTGTCCCCCCAGGCCACCACCAGACTGAAGAGGCAGGCGCAGGACAGGGCAGTGATGGCCTGCCCTGTTGGGTCATTGGGTCCTGTGCTCCGGACCGTCGTCTCCAACAACAACTGGAAAAGAGACTCTGTGAGATAAAAAGAGAAAAAAACCATGTTAGAAACCGACTGCAATCACATATTACATCTAATAGACTCTGGGGCGTTTCCAGGTTTACCTAGAACATCGGGCGGCTCAGTCTGGAAGCCCTCTGGCTGTTGTCCCTGCAGCATGTCCAACAAGGCCTGCAGGCTACGCAGGCAAAGTAAAGGGTGCGAGAACCGAGTCTCCTTTATCAGCTCAAAAACCCCACACAGGCCGATGCCAATGATCTGCAGAAACACACAAGAGGGAAAGCACATCTGTATGAGCCAATGAACACCATGTTTCTGTGCCACACCTCCGACTGAAATGTACCAACATGGTGCAAATCTATGGGACTAGATTCTTCTGTCTTGTAAATATCCCAGGTTGATAAAAAAAAAGGTTTAACCTTCTGGAGTGGATGTTTACTTATTAGCAAGGCTTCTTCAACCTTTTCATAAAACATGCAGCTCAAAAAATGCTCACTGCTGCTGACTTCCACATCCACAACGAGTCTTTTGTCTATAATGACAGACCTACTTGGCCGTGTGGAGAAGAACTCTGTCCCAGAAAATGATGCCGTTCTGTCTCTCCTGCTCTGTTTGGCTTGTTATTGAATTAAATAATGCTGCAACGTCCTTTCCTATTTCTGTCAAGAGCTTTTTTTGGTAACAGTGAAAGTTCAGCATCGGTGCAAACAGTACATGAGATAATCCTGCACAAAAAGTGGAATACAGTAGATTCTGAACACTTCTTTCTGGTCACTTTTTACTCATTGTGGGCATTGTGTTGTCAGAAATATACAGAAATGTCCGACACAATCAATCTTTTTCTGCAGTATGACACAGATCTGAAGCCTTAAAATCATTAAAAACATGACAACGCAAAAGCTGAACTCGTCATTTTCACTTTACACAATAAAATCTGTATATTGGAGAGGAATAGTGGCTCCGTGTGCTACAGTTTGACCTCTACTGGAAGCATTTTACCATGCAAAGTAAACCGTTTCTGTCAAAAAGCACCATACCACACTTTCTGAGTCGTGCTGTATTTATTTATTTATTTATGTCTATTGTCACCTCTCATCTTCTCTGTGCTCTCTACAAACACAACCTGCAAATCAGCCACAAAGTCACTGAATTGTTGTGACTGTGGGTCTCGAGTCAAAACAGGATCTGCTTGGTACAAACTATTTATTTTGGCCAGGAGGAATGTATAAACAAAGTGATTGTGGTGACATTTTTCCAAGCTTATCTTTGTGTCTTTTACCATTTCTGACTTTTGTGAAACCTCAAAGAGCTCATGAGACTTATGTATCTGTCAATAATACTTATTTGAAATAAACACTGCAAAGATTCTCAACATATGGCTCGGGCAACTGTTATTATAAGCAGGAATTAAAGCTAAATCCCCCCAAAACATTAGATCATCTGTAGCTGATTTAATTTGTCTGAAAGAGGATAAAACAGCCTTCCCAGTTTACCATAATGAGCATCACAAATTAAAGCAATCCCTGTGCAGCAATTCTGTGCTTACTCGCCAACCAACTAGTACTACGGTGAAGGACGAGCACGCACAGAGGTGTTCGATTGCTGTCACAAGCCTTTTAAAGCGATAACACGACAGACACAGAAAAGTAGGACAGAGTTCAGGTTATATTTCAGGGCCTGTCTGAAGTCTATAATTCATGATTAGTTGTGCAAGACTTAATTTGTACTTCTACTTCTTCTCCAACAGGCGAACTGTGGCCTCAGTACCAAACACCGCTACCTGCAGCCAGCACTACTCCTCCCTTGCTCTCACCTTTGGCAGCTTCACGGCTGGCTCGCGGAACTCCTCCTCCTCCTCGCTGTCCGAGTCGCCGCTCTGCACCGAGCTCCTGGAGGCCAGCGCCAGGGAGGCCTCTCTCTGCTGCCAGTCCAAAACACAGTGCCGCACGTTGCAATAGACATTGAACGCAGATGGGTTGCTGTGCAGCTTGATGTCCGGCACACAGAGGGCTCCATCTAGACTCTCCGCCTGTGGGAAAAAAAAACAGAGAGGGTGGAGGTGGTCAGCAAAATCAGCAGGTCCTTTTCTTGCTATTTAGCATACCACACACGGAGCCCTTATAATTCCTCTTATCTTTTATTTTTTTATTTTTATTTTATTTCTTTTATTTTCTTTTATCTTTTAATTTTATCTTTTATTTTATTTCTTTTATTTTTATTTTTTTTATTTTATTGTATTTTAATTTTTATTTTATTTTTTTTACCGCACTATATTCTATTTTATTCTATTTTATTTTATTCTATTTAACTCTTGCTCTGACTGTTGGTGTTGTAGTGCTGCTGGTACCCAAATTTCCCTGAGGGACCTTCCCAAAGGGATTAATAAAGTATATTCTATTCTCTATTCTATTCTATTCTAAAAATGTCAATTTCATACAGGAAGTATCAATTCTTCTAAAAATAGTCCTCATTACACACATCAACATCTTTGACTTCATCTTTAGAATATTTGATATTGTCATATTTGTCATGATCTCGCATGAACAGTCAGATAACTCCTTCACTTGGGTTCGTCTCTCCACTCAAACAATTTAGTGCACAATCGCCAACGCACATGTTTACTGACCACAACAAATGGGCTAATTTCTCCTCCAGCTTTATGAGGAAAATCACATCTGACAACTCCTCAGGGAAACGTGTCCCCAAAAATAAACCTGGAGGGACTGAGCAGATGTTTTCTGTTGCATTTCAACTAAAACAAAACAAAAGAACACTGAAAACCATAGGAATTAAAAAATAAGCCCTCGTTTTGCTTTATGAGACGCTCACTTTTGTACACACTGGGCGAGCGTTTCTCCATTTCAAGATCGGCTTAGCACAGCTCTCCCTGTTACAAAACCAATTACCCATTTTCTACATAACCTCTGAACACAGACTTGCTGTAGAACATCTTCTGAAACTTAAGAGGCATGAAACAAAAAAACGAATCAATGTTTAAAAAAAAGAATTAAAAGACAACAACAAAGCCCCTGTCCGACACACTTCTCTCCATTAATCCGACAGCATCTGATCATGTCTGGACGAGGAACTTAGTCACATTTCAATCAAAGCAATGACGGCACTCAGAAAGGCAAGCAGTCCCATTGACTGATAATACTTAAGATCACAAGAAAGTCCGAGCAGGAGCAGACTTTTGTGGACCTGTGCAGGCTTTCGGGCAACACACTAGAGGATGCAGGAGGTTCAGGACGTTCAGGACAACTTCCAACGCCACCATCATGGTCAAAACTCTTCAGTCACCAAACAAAAGGTAAAATCAGGTAAAATTCTTCTTATCTACAGTGATAATCCTAATCCATCTTAAACCAGTTTAAACTACTTTAGGGAGGCACTGATTGAACTTTTGGATGGTGCGGTTCATCATGTTGCTAAAATTAGCATCCACTAAGAGATGTTTGTGAGACTGAGGCTGCTCTCATTGATATAAATGAAGACAGCAAGCCAACTGTTCAATAAAATCACTACAAATAAGCTTCAGCACTTTAATCCACAATAATCATTACAACTAGAGAAAACTACCTTCCACAAAGAAACCTGATAAACTAATTGATCAGCTTTCTCCCCGTCACTGACAGAGGCATTTTTATCTACAGTCCTAAGGCAACCTCTAGAGAATCACACTGATCGATTGTAGCTCTCCTGCAGTGCTGCGCTGCTGGCATCACAGCTTACAGAGGGTGATGTCATCTATTTGGGGAGAGAGGTCATCCATTCTCAGCTCAAATCACTACTGTCTGCTGCTTGTGAACAACTGGCTGTACAGCATTGATGAGAAAACTGCCTGGAAAAACCACTTAAACCCATTTACACAGAGAGAGATGCTGTAATGACCTAAAGCCGTGCAACAGGGGAGGAAACATTGATTTCTTGGGAGATGACTGCGAAACAAAAGATTTAGGGGTAAAGACCTAAATCCAGCATACTGACCGGACCTATCCATATATTATTTCTATGCATTCTCCATCTCATTTGTCTCCAACAATGGTTGGTTACAATCTGAAAGTCTGGAATGGAACCGGCTATAATTTACTGTAAGAATGTACAGTAGGAGGAAGCATAAAGCACATTTATCTCTCCTGCAGTAAGTCCAGCTCTTCTTGGAGCGTACAGATCCATTTTTTTGAAGACCTCCAAGTCCTCCAGAACCTCCAGAATGTGGTCCACAGCAGTGATGACATCATCATCACTGTCTAAATTAAGATTAAGAAACCATTTTTTCCCCACAATGAGGGAAAGCACCAATACAGTAGTAAAAAATAGGACAAGGTAAAAACAATATAAACTACCAACAGTATTAACAGGTATTACACAGATGGGTGGCGGTAGAAGTGGTTTGTGAAGCTGTACATCACTGAGCTCTTTCCTCGTTCTGGGGAACAGGCACTAGTCTGAAAGGTGCCAGTTCAGGAGAACACAGGCGCTGCTGGACACACTACAGTGGCTTATTACCATCTTCTTAGAAAGTGCTTGTTATTTTACCCAAATATATCCTTAAAGTTATTGACTTAACACTTCCCTGTGGTACACATTAGCAGACTCGAGTATGTAAAAACCCACTGACCTGCTAATGATTAGCAGCTTTCCTCTCACCGCTCATGTGATGGTTTCTTTTGCTTTTCTCTCTGTGCTGATGATTTAATGGCCATTTAGGAGGCCGGTACAGAGAGCCTGACTACAACTAAGACAGTTACATGTTTTAGCTTTGCTGGCTTAAAGGAAAAAAAATTAAATTATTTTATTTAGCCACAACAAAGTAATTAAGTAAAGTAACTGGATAGTAAAAGCTGCTGAACACTTGGCCCAAAGGCAGTGCCTACGGGTACAAAGAGAGGCCGCAAATCATGGTTCCATTGTGGGCTGGCTACAACATGAATAATAACATAAAAAGCATAAACATGGACATCTCAACGCTGCACTGACTGTATTATTTTGTACTATTACATTATCATAATTACAGTTTTTTTTTTTTAAAAAGACAGATCCCACACCTGCCTGCACCCAAGACGTTACATCACCCATTTCATTAGGATGATGAGTGTTTATTCCCCGTCTTTTATAAGCACAGTGGCAGACAAAGGGTAGAAGAAGAAGAGCTTTCAAGCTCCACTATTGTGCGACTACGCCAGTGTCAGATGCGTGACAGAGCGAGAGTGAGCACAACACTTTCAAATACAGTGTGACTGCCCGTGTTAAAGCCCACGTTTTCATGCCTGCCTGCCTGCCAGCCAGGCCTACCACTCAGTTGTCTCCTACGAATATCTTATGATGTTGCAAGACCTGAAGAGAACTTAACTGTCGGGCCCACTTTAGGTCGAATTTCTTGTCAGGAACAGTTTTGAGGTGAAAGCTGATGAAGTCAGAACAGTCCTTTTCTGTTATCACACTCATCTCTCCTGGCACTCTCATTCTCAAGAGAATAACTAAAGGGTTAGTTCTAAGAGGGACTTGTGTTTGTTGTCATAACTTGAGAATCAAATGGTTAACCCATGTTAGACCTGCAGAGTCTGCCTCGGAGCCAAAACAGAACCACATCCTCTGATGGAGATGAGGCTGAGTGAAGGAGACGGAGGCAGGCGACTGTTGCCGTGGAGATGTGGAACACATTAGGTCGCCTGGCAACAGGCCACCATGCACAAGTCAGAGCCACTCCCATGTGTCTGACATTCTGCCCGTGCACCCCTCCATCTTCATGTGTGGACGGAGCTGACTGGCACCTGACGACCAGCAGCAGTCATGAAAACACCATCAAGACTTCAGAGAGTCAAACCTCATCTTTACTCTGTGGGCTTCACTCAGCAGAGTCAGAGCAGCTGGGAGGACTGACCCATGCTACATAATGCTCTGACAGATACTGTCAGCAGCAACCTTAACGATGTTATTAGGTGCTATTACATACTGCTTGAACTCAAGCTTTTCAGATTTTATGCATTATGCATTGCATGAATATTTTGAAGGTTTAAAACAGCCAACATATTTTTGAAACCGGTCTAAAGACATGTAATAAACAAATAACACTATCGAAAATGTAACTGGTCAAAACAATAAATCTTACCTTTGTTCGTGATTTGACTTTTGACTTGACCTTCTGCCGCCTTTTCAGCTTCTTCTTACTCAACGCCTTCTTGCCCCTGAAAGGAAATAATGCTTAGTTTGCAAAATAAACCCAAAAAAAGTCAATTGGAGAACAAAACAATTCCAACCTTACACCTTCAAACTGTCAAATTAAGCACGTGTTTAAAAGCATGACCAACACATTTAATAAAAATACCACAGTGTCCCCCATTTACATTTTGAAGTCCAACAGGTGCAGACACATTTTGCATTTTATGGACAGGTCAATTACAAAATTGCTAAAAACTACTGGCTACTAAATGCAGAAAATAAATTTACCTGCTATTTATTCTGCTGCTACATATCTTTTTAATTGTCCTCCTCAATAAGGTTAAATTATTCTGTTGAAATGGTTCTATGTCTCCCACATCCTTGTACAGCAGGTGTATTGACAAGTTGGTGAATATTAGTAATTTCCAGCAGCTTTATGTCCCTAAATTCTTCCCCATTGATCACAATGGGACCCGATAAGTGATTTTCAAAATACCAATCAAAACCAAAATTCAGTCATCAAGTTGGACTTAAAATAAAAGATGCTAATATTGATGATGCTCCAGCAGTTTATTAAGGGCCCATAAGAAAGCAGTGTCCATGGAGGATGCAGCTCCTCAGACTACAACCTGACCGACTACAATGACGTCACTGTATTACCCGCTTATGCCAGAAAAGCAAATGAGTTCATCCCAACACAACCTCACCCAAACATGCCTCACGTTTCAGGCTATTAAAGACAACAACAACAACAAAAAATCAATATGCTGCAGTCATCCTGTGTTTTGTTGTGCTGTCAGTCTTTATAAGCTCTATGTTGTGTTGTTATTTTAATCCTTCACGTTAGAATAACCTGGTGAAGCCTCACAACGTTAGTTAGCTAGCTAACTGACGCCGTTAGGCCTAAAAAAAACACACACACACACACACACACCCACACATTAGCTGGCTTTGTAACATAACATAATGATGACAGTGCAAAATGTGAATGTTTAAAAAATGTCTGACAAAAAAAATAAAATAGTTGTTGCACAGGCGCTGTGTTTGTTTACGTTTAGCTGGGTAACACCTATTACCCAAGCGTACTGCTGGTATGACAGTTAGCTAGCTAGCTGTTTTCTTTAAGATATACGTGGTTTTATTTGACTCCGTGTCTTTAAAAACAAGTGGGGGGTGGTTTTATTTTAATAAAGACGTGTCATTGTTTAGCTAAAAACACAGTGTCTTAGAGCATCCGGAGAGTAGACGCCTGCTCAGCGGTGAACCCACGTAACGTTAGCTCCCATAAAGCTAAGGAAGTCACAGCCAAAATTGCTACCTAGCAAGCTAGCCGCGCAAAAGAGTACACCTAAACTGTATACTTCCTGATACACTTCCTATAGTATAAACATCTGCTTGTCTGACATAAGTAAACCTACCCAACAAAGACTAATATGCGTATTATTTGAGTGTACGTTAGCTAGCTGGTGTCAATTGACGCACCGCTGAGCAAGGGTTAATGTTAGCTTACGGTCGTTAGCCCAGCTAGCCCAAACGAATGACAGACCAGCCACTGCAATATGTGTATTTTTCACATTTAGCGACTCACCTTCCTTGATTTATCCCTTGCTCTTTATCGTTGATGGCGGTTGTATAAATCCGTCTGTATCTTTCCGCCAGAGCTCGTCCTGAGAGTAAAAGCTGGTACCGAGTCCGACAATCCGACTGGGCTCCGGGCGTCGGGCAAGAACCCATACCCGAACCAATGCTGGAGAGATCGGCTCCTGCTCCAGAAATGACCCTGACACCCAGCCCCATCGACGGCGATAAGGAGGGCAGGATCCCTCCACCGGCGGCGGCCGCTGCCGCAGCAGCAGCACACATCATCGTTTTGCAGAACAATGCATATATCACACAAACGATATCACAGCCGGATCATATGGAGCCATCCAACGCAATCCGCTGCTCGGTAAATCCGCCGCCTGTCACATCATTTGTCCGCTCCGAGCTGCAGAAATACGGTCTCACAATTAGCATCCACGGTCCCCGGTTTTTTTTTAGAAGCGCAAATTGTAGCTAATCTGGTGGTGGTGGTGGTGGTGGAGGTGGTGCAGCTATGGTCTTCCGATCCCCGGCCACAGCGTCAACGCGGTGCTCGTCCTCCAGAAACAGAAATGTTCTCACGCCATCACAACATCTGTGGTAAGAAAGTGAAAACGACGCCGCTCCTCTCCAGAATGTGTCGCGTCGTGTTTCTGTTTCGATGCCTCCTTGAATATTTCTTGACCCCGGCGGAGAGGCAGCACCCTCAGCTGGGCTGCCATCTTAGCTCCATCAACCCTCCTCCTCCTCCTCCTCCCCTCCCTGGCTGAGTCTTGCGTCGCTAGCATGCCGGGATATTTTCATACGGCTAAACAGGAACGATGCTGTCATTGATTTATTTAATCAATCGCCTCTGTGTGCACAATCATGCTGATGCTTTTTGTTGTTTTTCAGGTGAAGGGCTGCATATGGAACACACACACACACACACACACAGAGGGGGTATTTTATTCTGTGCACCGCTGGAATTTGGACATTTTAATTTGCAGAAGTCCATCCAGTATGGGCCCCTCCCAGTTTGATCTAAAATTGGCACACACACACACACACACACACACACACACAGCCTCCCTCTGACTGAGCTGTGTGCCGTTAAAGCTGCTTTGATTTTATGTGCATTAAATCCAAACAGGGGACGATTAATGCTGACTTCTGCCCTTTGATCTCACACATGGCTTGCACAAGGATTACACCCTTCGATTTGATCATTAACCCTTCTGATTATTGCTCTTCTGTGGGGGGTTCTTCATTAAAAAATACTAAACAAATTGGAGTACTGAAGCGAAGCCAAATGCAGATTTTTATTCACCTTCTGACACCACGGGTGCAGAAGGAGCGGAGGCAGTGCAGAGGGGGTTAATGTGCACACACTTGAAATGTGCATCAGATGCTGCTCACACTGTTATGCATCTGTTTTTCTTTTTTTTAAAGGTATGTATATGTGCGTTTATTTTGAGACACACACACACACAGAGGGAGATGTACACAGACCTCAGTGCTGCTTTATTGGCTGTGAGGTATATAGCAAGGACCCAATGACAAGAGAGGGGTCGGTCCACAGTCTCTTCTCATAGCAACCCAGGAAGCATTCAGAGATTATCCTGCGCAGTGTCAGGCTGCCAGCGTGTATCAGCAGCAGCAGCAGCAGCAGCAGCGGCGGCGGCGGCCATGATAAACCTGAGCTGTCAGAGCGTTCCTGTGATTTATCAGAGGTGAAAGGCAGCTCAGCACCAGTGTGCAGTGGGCTGTAGGAGGTGGGAGGTTTAAAAGAAGGTTATAAAGAACGATTCGACTGTGTAACCTGAACATGCAGCCACATTCAGAGGCGGCTCGGTTAACCCTTGTTAGGACACACACACAGAGGAGGAGGAGGAAGGGTATATAGGCCAAGATGAAGCCACGGGTCAGCAGGACTGATAGAAACCCAGAATGAATGACAATGACCTGGATGACTGAGAGTCCTCATCAGCTGCATCTAATGGCACCGGTGTATGATAGTAGCCTACTATTTGTAGACTTCGTCCTCTCTCACAGTGGTGATGTTGACACAAATAGACAAATGTAACTAAATACATTCTTATCCAGCAGAGAGACATGGTGCTGTCAGTGTCCTGCTGTCCGTCCGTCACAGCTGACGTCATCAAACAGGTTGTAAATGCGTCTTCTCCTCTGACAGATCATGAGTTGTATCACCCCGGGCAACTGCTTGTGTTTATTTACCCACATTGTCCTGAAGTGGTGCAACTAGTTTTGTAATGTCTGTCTGTCACAGCTTTAGCGCCACCCAGTGTCAGTCCAGAACACATGAGAGCCGATCCACACACGGCCAGATTTTTATGTGGTAGAGAGCAGGAACACAAATGTCAGTGTCAAATGTCAAATGTTGTTTGTTTGTTTGTTTGTGAGCACACCTTGTCAACACCTGACTTATTAAAAAGCATCAAATCAGATGTAACACAGCAAGAACAGTAAACTGAAAAGTTAGGCTGATGAAAATATGAATAGAAGAAGTGTTCCAGGCTAAATGTATGGATGAAATCTAAGACCATTGTTAACTTACCCCACAATAAGATGTTTAATAGTCCATAAGGGGACAAAGCCAGGCTACTGTCTGAGCAGCTGAGACCTCCCTCATACTCAGGAGAGCAGCCATGGTGCCTGTCTGCAGACTGATGAAGCTCAGGTGGACGTATTTGTTTAGCTTCAGGACTTGGGGTCACATTTAAACAGAAATATAGACTCAAACTGTATCTTTATTCAAAGCGTGCTCCAGCTCTGCCTGCTGGCGCTCGCCCTGGCAGACGGGTCGTTGCAGTGCGGTCTGCATTCCTGTCGTGCTGTCACGGTGACTGGGAGGGCTTCGCCCGCCAGTGTCGCGTCGTCACACCCCTACATGCTATGCACCTTTCATGCCTGTGATCACCTTGAACGTGCCACTCCCAATAACACAACTCACACTCACAGCCTGACATTTAACCATCAGGTCTGGACTCCTGATGATTATCAGCTAACCTTCTGTCCTGTCTGCTCGCTGTGTGGCTCTATGAAAGATTATCTGACCTCTGGAAAGTGATGATTATACAAGCAAACATGCGCAGAGTGCAAAGGTCACTTACAGTTTTATTGGCTGATCTTTTAACGGGAAAGACTCGGTCACATATTGAACCCAAACTCAACAGTTCCCGACTGAATAACATGCTTTTTTTTTTTACAGGATTACTGCTTGAAGCCATGTTTAAAGTATCTCATTAAGTTGAAGGCCGTGTAGGTTACAGACAGACAACCTCACACACCCTGTGGGAGGTCTGCTTCCTCCATTCCTTTAGCACTCCACCCGTTTTTACTACAAGCAGAGCAATTATTTAAAAGTTTTGAGTGGTGATGACGGAGAAGCTGAGCCTCTGAGAAGCATTCTTGTTCTTTAAAGCCACACCCTCAGGTGCCCTTGGATCTCCTCCCATAAGGTTAAAAGCCGGAGGAATGACTGAGGTGTGACTGTGACTGTGCAGCGCGGCAGACAGGTGTTCAGGACAGGAGAGAGCTTCACAGCGGGACACACAGAGAAGCATCTGAGGAGGTACGTACTCAGGTTGGAATTCAAAATTAACTGTAAAAATGAAAAAGTCTTTTAAAGTTGTGACTTCTCTCTGAGTACGGCAGCGTTAGCGACTCTTACAGTCATCATATGAAGTTCTTCTCCAGGTTTAGAGGGCAGAGCAAACAGGAGAAGATTAACATAGTTTAAAATTAACATAAATAAACGTTTTCTGTCCAAGCTGTCAAACCACTGATCACACCACAGACCTGATCTGCTGCACAACATGACTCTAACAACCATCGTCTGTGGTCAGCTACAGACTGAGTGTTCTATTTAAACATGACATTGTACAGTTCGGATCTTTATTATAGGATCAGGAGGCACCAGGATGAGTAGTGAGTGCTAATAATTGACAGTTTGTCACAGCTGGAACGTGCACTAAGGTTTCTGGGAGTGTTTGGTGTGTAGTCGAAAGGGCATGATCTTTATCATCAATAGCTAATGGTATGTTCGTGGTACACCCCTCTGTTTTGCTGACAAAGGTGTGTTTAGAGAAGGTGTGTTATGGAGGGTGGGTGTGTCATCATGTGGGTACAGTTCAAGATAAACCAGTTCAGGGGCGTAATCAGTGCAGCGCTTCGAACAGAACCGTGTGTTCCTGCAGTGCTTAACGAAGAGCGGAGGGAAATTCTGACGTCTCCAGTGGAATTTTAAAGTGTGAAGATCTCAGGTTAAACATCCACTACAGACACCAGCGTGGACGCCTGGGCCTACAGCGCCACCTGCTGGATAATGAGACGTACTGTCTTTAATGTGATGCATTGACTTCTTGTTCTTTCTCATTTACAGGTTGCAAAATGAGCAGGTACTCAACACAAAGTAAGTACTGAGAAATATTATATATATAGTTTATTTATTAAGTAATAAATAATAATAATTATTATTTTTATTTTTTTATTATTATTATTTACTAAGTAATAAATAATAATTCATTTAGTAAGTACTGAGAAATATTATATATATAGTTTATTTATTAAGCAATAAATAATAATAATTATTATTTTTATTTTTATTATTATTATTATTATTTAATAAGTAATAAATAATAATTCATTTAGTAAGTACTGAGAAATATTATATATATAGTTTATTTTGTAAGTAATAAATAATAATAATTATTATTATTTTTATTATTATTATTTATTAAGTAATAAATAATAATTCATTTAGTAAGTACTGAGAAATATTATATATATAGTTTATTTATTGTCCTTTACAATGACACACTAGTCTTTGAGCTTTAAAGGTTATAACCCGATGTCCTTCACATTAGAACCTGTGACATTAAGAAACCTTTATTAGTCCCACAATGGGGAAATTGAGGTGATTAATGTTGTTTTTTTTCTCAGATCTGATTATGTTTCAGACATATTGGATCACATTTGACCTCTGAGAAGCTGTCAATTTGTCATAAATATTTCAAATATAACACTGAGCCACTGAGTATTTTTTATGATAATATTTTTTTAGAAGTAAAAATAAAATAATCCCAAGTTTGAGGCTCAAAATAAAGGCTTGGGGAAAATAAGCTGTGAAGGAGAAAGATTCAACAAAATGAAAACAAAGAATATTAGACCAGCATGTAAATAGGTTACAGACTTATGCTGCACATAAATACTTTAATGTTTACACAGTATTCATAATAATCAACAACAAGAAAAGAAGAAGAAAGAAATAAAAACATGTCTCATAAACTCACCTTGTGTTGGCAGCAAAGACCATCAGCCCCAGTGTGGCTATTGAAGAGAGCAAGAAGAAGACCTCTCTGCTGAAGGACAACAGCTGGATCAGAAGAGACGAAGAAGAGGACGAACCTGTCGAGTAAGAATTTATTTATCGGTGCACTAACACACAAACACGCACACAGTGACAATGGAGAAAGTGCAGGGTGTGACCCGTGGAACATGTCCCAGTCCTCCCTGTGCATTCCTTTCACGCGTCCCAGTGTTGAGTCACGTCTGCTGATAAACGAATAAACTTTTTCCTCCTGCAGCCGAGACCCAAATTTTGGCAAGTCTGTTCTGAGCCGGTACAGATCCAGTGAAACCCTCCTGAGGTAAAACACACTCCTGAACGTCTCCTTGTGTGAAGGACAAAGTAACGGGACGCTCACCTTTTTTTTCTTACAGTTCAGAGCCTGAAGAAGCAAAAAGCACCAAACCCAGCAGCACCTCAACATCTGTGCAGGCTCTCACCAAGAGGTAGAGTTTTAACCAAGGTCCAGGCGCCTTTTTGTTCTGGTTTCTGTTTAATATAAACCTTTGACTTGTGTCACTGCAGGTTCAGCACCAGTCAGGATGAGCTGAGGAGCAGGTTGGTTCACTTTTATAGAAGGTTTTTCCTTTTGTAGCAGTTTTACTGATTGGTTTTTGCTGATAAATAAAATCCTCCCCCTCAACCAGCAGCACGCTGCCCTCCACCAAAACCACCTCCTACACCAAAAGGTACAGAGTTAAAGCTGACCAGTGCTGATGCTTGCGGCCATAATAATCTAAATAATCCTCTTCTTTGTTGCAGCTCCTCCACTCTGAAGTCAGATTCTCCCTCCACGTACGTATCGCTCCGTTCCATCACATATGCTGCACGGAGACATAAACATGATGTGTCATCTTGATTATGTTTTCATGTCCCTGCAGCACCACCAGCACCACCACATATAAGACAACCATCACGGAGGAGCCGAAGACAAGGTAACACAACAAACTCTCACAACAAGGAGTAAACTGACCATGAAGCATTCAGCCAATAACAACAGCTTCTCTCCTGTTCCAGCACCAAAACAACCACAACCGTCTCCAAGGATGGCACGACCACAGAGACCACCATCACCACCACCAGCCAGAGTGTCAGGTACACAACGCTGCGACAGGATTATGGAACACAAACGCGGTCAGCTCAGTGACATCGTTCTCTTTTCTTTTATAGATCTCCCGTGGTCAAAAGTCCCACCAAGACCGAGACGTTCACGGAGCGCGTCAAGTCTTCCAGCAAAGAGTAAGAATCCTTCATTAATCAGTGTTTACAACAACAACACACACACCAGCTACATTCCCTCCTCAGAGAGACACAGTCAATACTGAAGTAAAATAAGTTTTCTCATGCTTCCACTCAGGCCAGTGTACTCTACATACACACCGACCAGAACCACCAAGGTGACGGAGAAAACTGTGGTCAGCACTACAGAGTAAGACGTGGTCAGAATCCTACAACAAAGCAGCATGTTTGAATCTAAATATGGCCGAAGCTAATGTGGTCTGATCCTGTGCAGGGCGGAGGACAAGCTCATCGACAAGCTCATCCCCTCCACCATCAAGTCTGAGTCCCCTCCCAAAGACAGGTGAGTCATCAGTTCAAAACATGAGCTACATGGATGCCAAGCAATTATATACTCAGTAATGAATATATATATATATTCTCAGCAAAACAACCATCTCCACCACTGAGACTGTGACCGTGAAGAGCAGCAATGACGCAAAGTGAGTTCCATCCAGGAGTGGGTATAATAACGGGCGCTGATGCAAGAAAGAAATGGTCTTAATTCAAATCATATAATAATTATAAACCAATAAACTTGTCTAACCCAGAAGTGGCATGTAGATAGTAAACAATAAGGGACCAAGGATAGAGCCCTGAGGAACACCGTATGAGTTACTACTGAGAAGGGCCTTTAAAACATGTAGGAGAGTGAAAGAGAGGTCATCTGGTCATCAAAGTAAACGTATGGTCCCTGTAAACACAGTGGGAGAAACCATTGAGTCCTCAGACACAGACTGCTTCTCATGGGATTTGCCGTCTTATTCTTAGAAATGATGACATCACCACTGACATCCTCCACACACTGTAGAGCAGTGATGGTACAGTCATCCCCTGACAAACATGTCGGCCAGTTTAAGGCCCAGATGGTCTGTAGGTGTGTGAGTGGTCTCACCATGCCTGGAGCCTGGAGCCTCCATCAGTGTGATTCCATCCTGAAATAATAATATTTCATCATCCTCATTTGGTTTATTTGGTTTTTCTGTGCAGTGCTGAGGACCAGCTCTATAACACTCTCATTCCCTGGACTGTCAAAGGTGACAGCACTGACAGGTAATGTTTAAATTAATAAGCACTTCTTCCTTAGAGTGCCTTCATTATGATAATGTCCGCGCTGTGGAGCTAATCAAATTCATTGTTATTCCAGCAAAACCACTGTGTCCAGCACTGAGACGGTGACGGTGAAGAGCAGCACCAACGGGTGAGTGGCGGCAGGACGTCACATTCACAGAGGCAGCGCCATGAATGTCTGTAATAACATGATTTTATTTTTTAAGGGATGTGAAAACCAGCACCACAACAAAGACTTCCTCCACGTAAGTGAACCTCCATCCGTCTGTTTCCGAGTAATTAGCCTCTGACGGTGCGGTCTGAGCATGAAGCTGTTGTTTTGACAGAGCGGAGGATGCGCTGTACGACACTCTGCTGCCTAAAGCCATCACATCTGACCTGTCTTCTTCTGTCAGGTAAACAGCACACCCTCTACACCACAGACATCACACGCTATATATTTACTCTGACAGCTTCTTTTGTTGTCTTTTAGAGGAGAAAGCCCAGCACTGACAACAACATCCTCCACCCGCACCATCACCAGGTAAACATGATGTGGAATATTGACAGTAATAACGTTGGATGAGAGCTGGGTGATGACATCTGACTCATTCATTTGCGTGTCTGATGCACAGCTACAGCTCATACTCTGAGGATACTCCTTCCACCCGCACCACCTCCCACACCATCAGCACCACACCCAGGTATTCACGTGCTCCTCTCAGAGGCCGTCTGTAACGACTCCTCTGTTGTCCTTCTGTTAACGTCAGTCTGTTCTGTGTTTGCTCGCCCAGCAGCGACTACAGCAGCGACCGTAGAAGTTACTCCTACTCCAGGCCAGATTCCAGGTAGGAGTCACAGCAAACCGTCACTTAGACTGAAGTGTTCTCAGCGTCACATGTGACGTGTTGTGTTTTGTTTTTAAGCTACGAGTACAGCAGCATCACCAGCCCCACTGTCTACACCACTAAATCTTACAAGAGCAGCAGGTATCAGAGGCTCCTCATCACAGTATCTTTGCTGTACTAACATCATTACATGAGAGTAACACCAGCCTCTCTGCCCTGACCTCTCACAGCAGGTCAGATGATATTCTGTCAGATCCGGTCTACTCCAAATCCTCCACAAAGAGCGTGTACACCTCTCCAGACAGGTGAGTTTGACACTTATCCCGCAGGAACACAAAGGCAGAGCGGGTCACATGTCAGTGATTCCACCAAACCAGGGCTGAGTTTAGTCAGTAAAGCTACTTGGTCCAGTTTAGAAAGCCAGACTTCTCACATCTGCATCAAGCTTCTATGGGCCTGTCCTCAAACCTGCACTGACCTCCTACAAGACCTCCTCAAAGCGCACACGCAGGGGCGTAAGTGCACCAGAGACTGTAGCACTTACAGGAGGAAAAGATCATAAAATCATAAGATCCCTCTGGAAGCTCGTCCTCATGTTATGGACGTGATCACTCACTCATATAGAGACCTGGGACACCCTAAAGTCTAGCACCCATTAGAGAGAGAGAGCACCTAGACACCCTCCAAACATAATGGCCTGTCATATTTTTAGATTTTTCAGGAAAGACAAAAAGTTGAACCAGATATTGAATATTTATCAATGATTTCAAAAAGGTTATGACATAGATAAGTATTGACATACTATTGTGCATCTCCTACCAATTTGTAGTCACAAATGTGTGATCCTTCTCAAAAACATTCATTGGCTTACGGTCATTTCTATTAAGCTACATCAGGATTCTCAATGCAGTGTGCACGTACCTCTGCACAACAAGGGAGACGATTAAGACTTAAAACCTTTTTTGTCAAATAATGCCACGGGCCATTGTTTTAGGAAGGTGACTAAATGTTGGTGCATGGAGACTTAGTCAGTGCTTCGGGTGCATCTTTTGAGGTCCATGATCTTAAATAGGATCATTAGCTGAGACAGATTCCAAGTGTCCTTTTAAAACTCTGTACTGTAAAACACTTTATTTTCCCACATAGGCCTGTGCTTGAGAAAGACCTGTGCACCATCTGCCGTAAACCCTTCATCGCTGATGCCAAGATGGTCCTGGACGACCTGAAGATCAACTGCCATGCTTCCTGCTTCAAAGTGAGCACGTTCATGTGTTACTTGCTGTGGTTCAAAACGTGCAAAGTGCAGCCAGATGTGTCTAAGTACTGCTCAGCATGTATGTGAGTGTTTGTTTGTGTTCCGGCAGTGTGGTGTGTGTAACAGCACTCTGGGTAATCTGAAGGCCGGGGACAGCATGTGGATCTACAAACGCATGGTGCACTGTGAGAACTGCTTTGAGGTCACCAGAGGTAAAACATAAATCCTCATTCTGAGACATTATCGATCATTTATTACTTCATTTTATGTGATTTGTTTTTTGGTTCTGTTCTTTTTCTTTGTGCAGAAAAATGGCGACGCTGAGCCTCCGTAAGGATGGAAGGATGGATTATTGTGTATCATCACAGTTTGGGTGGCATGGGTTACATTTTTTTGGATAACATACGCACCACGTGTAGTGCACATGACATATTTTACAATTATTGTAGCGTTGTTGTCGTGATATGCCGCGTATTCTCTTTAAGTGTGCAGCTTTTTGGGCAGAGCTTGTGTATAAGATGATAGATAGATAGTTGCAATATTGAGGGCCGGGGGCTTTTTCTTTGTGCAATAAAGACAATAAATGCACCTGCTGATGTCGTCTTAGAATGTATCCTCTTCTCTTCTTGAGCCTGCCTTCACAAACAGAGTCCTCTCCTCATCTGTCATTCCTTAATGACAATAATAATTAAATGACCAAACGCATGGACTCATCGGTCAGTGCTGCCTGTGAGCTGAGCATCTCTCATGTTTTACTTGTTAAGTAAGTGAAGTAAGTCAGTTTTTATTTATACAGCACTTTATTCTCTCTCTCTGCCTCCAGAGAGACCTGCAGAGAGAGAGAGAGAGGGAGAACTACAAGGAAGACAGGAAACAAAGTTAATGACGTGACTCACTAGTATGAGGGTCAGAGGGGTTGAAGGGGACAGTGGATCATGCTTGTGTCCCCTGACAGCGGAGGCCTATAGCAGCCCAGCTATATGCTGCAGGCTGAGGGTTTATTGGCTCTATTCCACCAGTGGCTGTATTAATATATAACAAGTGACTGTGTCTATGCCTGCCGGGCCTACACACTGCACTTTAGACCAGCTATACAGCTTGTTAAACAGAAAGGTTTAAAGTCTGGTCTTAAAGGTGGAGGCGGTGTCTGCCTACATTAACCTGACCTACAGCTCAGTGTTATTTAACTTTTTTTTTTTTTTACATCGGGCTTGGACTAAACAGCTTTTAATGCAGGAGGGAAGGATGAACACCAACATCACTAAAAAAAGCTGACCTGTCAATCATTTCAGCCACGCCCCCTTATTTTATTTTCAGATGGACCACCAGGACTATGGAGAACCAGGGGCGTCATCAATACAGTAATACAACATTTTGAAAATAACTATTTAAGTATTTAATGAAGAAGAAATTACAGTGGGAGCCAGCTGGAGGCTTTTTAGCGCCAGCCCCCAGCCGGCCAACGGCGGTATTGCAACTTTAACACCACTTCCGCATTGGCCTCCGTTTCCCAGTGACGTCATTGTCACTGTTATGACAGGTTGGCACTTTTCATGTTATAAAAGTGTAAATTAAATGATTTTAATGGTGTCTCATTGACAGTATTAAACCTGTTGTTATTTTTTAGGTGGATAATCCATCTTTTAGCTCAGCTAACTACAGTCCGTGTTTTATTTCAGACACGTAAAAACACAAAAAACGTCAGGAGGAGGGAACCGGAAGTGCTAAAATGCTAACGCTCTTTTTTATTCGTTAATTTGTTTAGTAATAATTAAAATATTAATTTATTTATTAGAAGTTAGAAAAACCTTCAATAAAATACATAATCACGTGACGAAAAAAAAATGTTTAATAAATCCTTCCTCAGCAGTGGTGTGATGGGAGTTAAACTCCAAGCTGCTGACCAATAGGAAGCGGTCTGTGCAGTCATCCCAGCAGCAGCAGCAGCATCACCGTGTGTGTCTGTGAGTGTGTGAGTGTGTGTGTGTGTGAGAGAGAGAGAGCTTTAAACGGGGGGATCTGGACTCCCTCTCTGATTTGAATAGGACCCTCTGCAGGCAGGCGGGCGGGCAGGCCGTGCTTTCTGCCCTACTCTCAATGTGCTTTTTACCAAATGGAAGCAGAGGTGTTGAACCCCCAGATGATGGCAGACGTCAATGGCAACAATAAAATCACCAACGCGGAGCTGGAGGTGTTGAAGCTGCAGGAATTGGTCCGAAAATTGGAGAAGCAAAACGAACAATTGCGGACTCGAGCGAACGCTGTAAACAACCGCTCCATCGGCCCTGCTCCTCTCCGGACCGCGCTGTCGTTGTCGTGCCTGCGCGGGGGTGCTGACAGTTTCTCCTGTAAATATGACATTTCTAGTCCGACACAGTCCCGTCCCTGTGTCCCGGCACCTCGAGGTCCGGCGGAGGAGCCGTTCGCCTATTTCCAGGCGAGCTCGGTGTCTCCTGGTGATGATGCCGCCGTGGAGGAGGAGGAGGAGGAGGAGGAGGAGGAGGACAGCAGCGCCGCTGGAGACGCAACTGTTCTGGATGAGGTGGATGTTTTGGACCTGAACGTCGTGCTCCCCGTCGGGACGCCTGAAAGCTGGTAACTACTCAGTCAAAACACCTTAATGCTGATGGATCTGTTCAGGGTACCATCCTCCCTGTCACTGAAACATCAGATGGAGGCACTGTGTGAACATGATCCTCAGCCATTGATTGTGTTAGTGACTCCTCCTGCACACAGAGGCGTTTATACTGAAGAACAAAAACCAGATTTGACACAAGCTGGGAGCATCCCAGAATGCACCGAGCGTGCAGCATAGGTATGTGTTCAGAGTCAGGCCGCTGCTGGGATGAATTTAGAAACAATGACCCCCTTCAGCCTGCGATCCGGCAGCTCGGCTCTGCTGCTCGACCTCAGGCTGAACCACCCTGCTGCTGCTGCTGCTGCTGACCGAGGTAGCGACACACACTGAACCGCTTCCAGCTTCATGTTATCTGGAGTGATGATGTGGAAAATGTAGCACGCAGCTTGAACGCAGCACTGATGTGTCCTTACTCCATTTAACACAACTAACTGACCCACAAGTCGGAGCAAAGCTGTGGCCTAGTTGGCGAATTAAAGATCAGTCAAGTCTGGTTTGTAATCTTTTACATGGAAGAGACACATCGTCATCACCTCCTCATCCATCTAAACACACTGCATGCTCACACAGATCTCCCTTTATTGTATATTTAAGAAACGTTTACAGACACTTCCTCCAGCTGCACTCACAGCCGACAAACAGGCCGGAATTGGATAAGTTAGTGCATTAAAGTGTGTGTTCTTATACACACATACACACATTTTCTACCTGAGGCAGCACAAAATATGCTGGCAGCACAACACTACACATCACAAACTTTCCAATTATTGTTAAATATCACAAGTTATAGGAGCAGATTGTTGCATTTCAGAAGCTGATGTCAGAGATCTTCGTCGTCTCTGTGTCGCCTGTATCTGTGCTGTAAAGGTCCTGACTCTGTGTTTGTGTGTTCCAGGCTGTACGTGAGTCCCAGAGCTAAGCTGCAAGCTGAAAGCATCCTCAGCCCTCTGCAGTGGTGCAGGCAGGTACTGGACCACCCGGGGCCAGAGGTGGCGCTGGCCAGGATGACGTTCCGCCACAGAATAGACCAAGGTACCGTGATGTAGCATATTACAGATTAACAGCATTCATCTGTCTCTCTCTCTTTCCCACTCTCTGGTATGTTGACATGTGATCGTAAGCTGTGACACAGAATGTCTCCACGCGCGGCCGGATTTCGAAGTGTCTCGCCCAACTTTGCCACTCATTGGAATCGGAGGCCTGAATGTCAGTTTCTCCAGAGATCAGTTTAAAGGATTTGCTGCAGAAATCCATTCGGAGTGCAGCTGAATGTACAAAAAACTGTGGAGAGGATTAGAAAGCTCGAGTCAAATTATGATCACCTACAAGTGGCTCTTTAAAAGGGATATTCACTGCATAATAATCTTTAATTTTTAATTTGTGGAGGTGTTAGTGTGAGCCAGATTTTAGTCCATTGCATTCTGCCTCAGCTCCGGTCGTTTATCATCCTGCTTTCAGACCCAGAAACACGGGTTAGTGTGCGCACGCCGCAGCTTCCAGCTCATCAACAGGGGGCGGGGTTTATTAAGGCTTCAGAAAACATGGTGCGACACACATAAAGACGCTCGTGTTGTTTGCTGGTTATTTGCTGGTGGACCCAGTTTTCAATCTGCTGCTTTACAGTTTCAGCTCCCATGCATGCAAAAAAAAAAAGGGATATGGTTGCCGTGGCAACCGCGCTTACATTAACTGGGTTTTTGAGGCCGATTTGCACGAGAGACTTTTGTACTGTGAAACCACATAAAGCTGTGATTTCTGTTTTTCTCTGTGATCAAACGCCCTCAGATTGAGGACGTGTGGCGTCCGCACTGAGACTCACTAACACACATTAGTTGGTGCGTTGGTGTGTTTGTGGTTCAAGGTTCTGGTCTCTCTTTCTAAAGCCGTATTCAGTGCAGGCTGGCTCTGCTCCTCGGGGTCATGAATACATCCTTCTGTCTGAGATCCGGCCATCGTTTGTTTGTGTAACTTGCCGTGAATCAGGAGTGTTTGAGCCTAATTGTGTTAAGAATGCCAAACGCTGCACTTTTGTCAGGTGTGCGCCTCTCTGACTACCAATCAGAGGGGTGTTTACACATGATCCAGTCCACATAGTCTCTACTAGTCAGCGCTAAGCAGTAGTGCCACCTTCTAATGAGGCATCAGTGTTAATGCGTTGTAAATAATTGTCATTATTAGAGCTTTATAGGTGTAAATGAATGTTAATAAGCAATATTAATGAGATAATAGACTCTGTGTTATGACAGTGGCTGGAAATTCAAATGTAACCTCCACACCCTAAAGTAGATCTAATTCCCATTTTGGGAATGGGATGTAGCCGACATGCTCAATCCCGGCTTATCCTTCCCAAAAAAATCTGTGGTTTAGCTGAATAAGCCGCCGCGGTAAGCTAAACCTCGTCTTACCGCCAATCATTTACAACATCAATACTGATCTGTAAGAGCAGATTAACGTTTGGCCACAAATATGTCAGTCAGTGTACTGTATGTATGTACATGTGTGTTGTACAAAGCGGTCAGACTAACATGTGCGCTTGTCTCTAGCCAAGCGTTGGCGAGGAGTCTCTCCTGTCCGTCCGTACAGCTGCGTAGAAGGCCTGTCCACCCTCAGCTGCCCCGTCCTGCCTTACTCTAAATCTGCTGCACTAACAGAGCCCCCAGGTAACACAAATGCACGCATGTACTTCCTGATAACCATAAACAGGTCACTGTGTTTTGTAAAGTTGTGTATCGCACGTCATCTGTGCACCTTCTTAATGGTATATGCATAAAATTGTTGATCTATACCAGAAACAAGTCACTCTGATAGCCGTTAGCTTTAGCCAAACACCCAAAAACTGTACTTGTGCTTGTGCTAATTAGCCTCGGCATGCTAACCAAAAGCACTGTTCACCTGAACAGAGCTGCTCTGCATCAACATGGACGCCATAACTGCGCTTCAAACGTGAGGCCAAAACATCTGGATCACCCCCTAGTGGCTGGCTGCAGTATAGGTCATAAACCTCACCTCCTCCATGTTAGTGGATGGGGGACAGACCCAGATATTTTCCCATACATTTGTATTTAATAATCCCATAAGTGAACTATTTTGGCCTCACTTTTGCAGGCAGAGGTGGAACTACGCCAACGTCTGAAGCCTGCTTTCAACTAACAACCAATAAACTTACAAAACAATGTAGCCAGATTGTGCAAATGAAAGGTAATTAGCTGATATCTTTCACATTAACGCCCTTAAAGTATGCCTAATAATTTGAATTTTTCACTCCTTCCTTTAACATCCTGTTTATTATAGAGTATATAGAATAAAAAAAACTGAGCCACAAACATTTGTTGCTTCCAAAACACTTTGTATATACATAACCCAGATTCTTAAACAACCTGTTTCTTGCAGTTTACAGTCAGATTACAGAAAATTGCAGGGAGGAGATTATAAGGTCATACCCTCAGACAGATGGAGACAGGCCACCTCCACCAGAGAAAAGCTCCTTCTGCCTGTTCGGCCATCTTTTATTGGTGAGAGCAGGGTGGATCTGCATGTCAGGCTGCTGGTTGAGTCTTTTCTCTCTTTTGTTTTGTGTGTTTTTCATCTCTGAAGCCTCGTTACCGTCCTCCGGCCAGTCTCCCCCTCTCAGGGCCAGCTGCAGCCTCAGTGACCGAGCGCCCACCTTCCTGTCAAACTCCACTCTCCACAGTAAGGCCTCACTGACAACATGTCCACCCTGCTGTCCTTGTCGTTCCGTAGGCTCCTCAGTAACGACTGTTTACACATAAGCATCACGTGTCACATTTGTGGCCTCTGAGTGTGTGTGTTCACAGATTTGTGTGTGTGTGTGTGTTTAGATGTGGGTCGCCAACATGCAGCAATCACTCCTCAGTCTTCCGTGGACAGTGACGTGGGTGTGTCAGAGCTGGAGGAAGACTCCATCTCTATGAGCTACAAACTGCAGGACATGACAGACGTGGAGGTCATGGCACGACTTCAGGAGGAGAGTGAGTCAAGTGAAAACAGATTTTTTTATGTAAACAAATATTTGACCTTTGAACAGTTGAACTTGAACAGACAGTGATATCTTGTTGGACACTCTCTTGATAAATTATGCAGGACATTTTGCAAAAAGCTTCGCTGTATCAGTCTGGTTTACTGATTCCGGACCTGAATAATGGATGAGTGGCGCCGCTAGTAGGAAATGTATCATATGGTCCATGTTTTTCCACTGATGAAAGCATCGATGTGTCTGCAGGTCTCCGACAGGACTACGCCTCTACCTCAGCCACAGCCGCAGCCAGCCGTCGCAACTCCATCTTCTCCCTGCACTCCCTCAGGCGCAGTGAGATGGACCTGGAGGAGGAGGACGAGGAGGAGGAAGAGGGCTACGACCAGCTCCCTCCTCCGCAGCCTCCGCTCTTCCGCACAGGGTCTATGCAGCGGGGCAGCCTGCCCCACTCTCACACCTTCTCCAGTATCAGAGACTGCAGACGCAGCACAGCCACCCCTCAGTTTTCACTCAGCGGACTCTCACAGTACTCTGGACCCTCCAGCCTGATCACAGAAACACAGTCAGCATACAGGAATAGCACAGGTGAGTGCAGAAATGGAACTGCGGCTCTTAAAGGAACAATGCAACATTTTAGGAACAAAGAGATCCAATCCAGCCTTATATAACTTCACAATAATACACCTGTAGTGGCCAAGTTAGCTTAGCCTAGCATCAAGGCCAGACCGCCCTTATACTGGCTGGAGGTAAACACTGCTGTATCTCCACACTGTAAATCAGTAATAACCTGCTGGTTATAGAAGGATTATGTTCTTGCAGCAGCTTCTAACTTCCCCAAAATGTCAAACTATTCCTTTAACCCTGGAGCTCCAGAACTCCAGCTGCAAGCTCTGACCCAGTTTTGTTGACACTGTCACACAGACAAGCTCCGGAGAAGCATGCCAAACCTGATCCGAGCTCCCAGCATGCCTAGTGTTCCCAGTGTTCCATGCCTGGCCTCCCCTGTCAACCCACCCTCCCATGGCCCCTCCTCCCTGCCAGCGATGTCCTCCCTCCGGACCAGCCAGAGCTTTGACTCATCCAATGGGCTTGCTCGACTCCAGTCCTCCAGTAAGACGCCTGAATGCATAAATCAGCTGTGTGAAGCTCATTGTTTAAGTGCAAGATAGTGACTGATGTTATTCTCAGTTCCTTCTCCAGGCCAGCTCAGTCAGCGGGTCCAGAGTGTCGGGAACTTCCCCACCACTCCACGACACCCGCTGAAAGCCACAGCCTACGTAAGCCCCACAGTGCAACAGGGTCCCACCGCCACCTCTCTGTCCACCTCCACCAGTTTGCACTCCATCTCCAGCAGCACCGCACTGCCTCAGCCCCTCAAACCCAGCAGCAGCAGCAGCAGTTTGCTGCCACAGGTCCTGAAAACCAACACCAACCAGTCGGGTGTCCCCCGCAGCTCCCTCCCTCGGCCGGCTTCCTTCGTAGGAACGAGTGGGCTTCCACGAGCGAGCAAAATCACACAACCCACACGCAGGTAAGGAAGCCTGTTAGCGCTGATCTACTGTGCATGTGTGGAACACAGAGTGTTAAACACAGCTACAGCTGTGATGCCTGCAGCTGCCTGTGTGCACAGCAACAAAAGGTGGCTTTCTGTTAAACTGAGCCCTGAAAGGTTGATGATGTCCTCCCTGATATGAAGCCAGTCAGGCTGTCGTCCACAAACTTCATGATCGACAGCCGTTCTCTGTTGCCTAGGAAGCGCTCAGGGCTGTACAGCGTGAGGTTGAGGTGTCACCAGCAGTGCGAACACTCTGGGTTCTGTGAAGAAATCCAGAATGTAGAATTCAGGCTGAGAGGGCTCAAGCTGGTAAAATGCTAAAGAGCTGAAATAAACACAGACAACTTCAATATGAGATGACAGTTTTTCATTGTTGTATGATGTTTTAAGTATGGTGGCCAAGAAAGAAACACAATGCAAAGCCCGACAACAGAAGTACAGAGAAGTATGTTTCACAACAGTTCTCCTTTTCATTTACTTTGTAGGTGGTCCAGCAGTTTTGCTGACATCCATTGTGGGGCTAACTTCTGTTTGTGTCTGTCTGTGTGGCCTTTCTCAGCCACCGTATCAAAGGATCAATCAAAATCAAAATATTTATTGCTCTTCCTGCCACAATTTATCATAAAGTATTGATGAGTTGATGAGTTTAATAGACTTCTCTTTTCTTTGCAGCTTGCTGACTCCTCCAAAGAGCCTGGCTGCTCTGAGCGCTCTGAGGGACGCCAGCTGGAAAGATGGCTGCTACTGAACCCAAATAAGGTGGAGTTAGGGCGGTGCACAGGGTAACGCTGATCTTTGGACTGAGAGTGACTGTTAACACGAGTAAAAAGAAGCACTACTGAAGGTACAGACTGAGAACTGTCTGGGTCCAGCCGGCTGGATCTTTACTTTACTACCTGCTGAAACTGACACACTACCAGGCAATACTCTGATAATCAGCTGTTAAATGTGAAAAGGATCCTCTTTGATCTGTGTTTTTTTTTCGTGGATAGTTTCTGCTTTCATTTAATAGAATTTCTCTCCATCTGAAAGCTTAGAAAAAAACAGCCCATGCTTTTGTACACATGTTTAATGATTTCATATGACTAATTTTTTTGCTAGTATTATTTTTTGTGGTGTCAGATATGAAGTTGAACCTGAAAGTTTCGTTACTTCCTGTGCCTGTTTGTGTGATTCTTGTTGGTTCTATTTATTGGCTGGACCTCGCAGCACTTTGGATCAAATTAACACATCAAAAAAAATGATCTGCTTTGTAACTTAAAGGTCGGGTAGGAGATTTCATTCTGATGCACTTCTTGTTAAATTAGTGTAACTTCTCTTTACAATCCGATAGCAACCAATTAGTTTGGCAGTTTGGCATTAAAACGAAGAATATGAATCATCTGTGGAAGCTATAAAACACTAAAAACATCAGCCAATCCTCCGGGTGGACCCTGCGCGGAGTATTGGCTGGTTGTCACTCTCTTCCTGCTCTGCGCGCACCAGAGAGGTACGTGCATGATGGCCGAAGTCACAGACCGCAGCTCGTCTTCAGGTAATGCGCATCCATGTGATTGGGAGGCGTGGCTTCGGGGTGAGCTCCAAGAGAAAGGGGCGTGTGTTTACTTTGGAAATCTGGCTGACTCTCACTGAGTTTTCAAAATCTCCTACCCTACCTTTAAGTAAAATATGACATGAAGTAATGTCAGTGTAAACACTTTATCTTTTGGCTAGTTTCTTCTCCTTTATCTTTTACATTAAGTTTTTAATGTTCTTTGATAAATGCTGCAGTGATATTGCACATGGAGCCCTGAAGCTTTTTATGGATGATAAGAACTTAAAGAGCAAGTGGATTTTTAAAGTGAATAAAGGGATTTCAAAACATTTCTTGATCATGCTTGGTCTTATGTGGTGTGAAGCTGAGAGAAACGTGTTCTTTACTTTAGAAAACACATGTCAGCATGTCTCTCTCTTATGTTCAGGCTGACAGGCTGAGTTCCATTGTTCATACTTCTATACCATTTTGTATTTTTTGTTGCATTTCTAAGCATGCGGGTCAACACACTTCTCTGGCTCAGCTTACCCACAAATCCTCTGCACAGAGAAAGACATGCCACATGTCTGAGCTGCCAACAGAACACTCAGGTAAAGGTGTGTACTTCTGAGGACAGCTGTAACTGTAGCATGCACTAAAAGTAAAAACTCTTGGAAATCAGAGCTGTTAAAAGTAAAATACAGACTTTTCTCCACTGTGTTTTCATGATGTGAAGACGCCGTGCTTCCCTGAGAGAAGTGACTAATGTTTAACGAGACAGTATGTTGATGTTCGGTCTCCCCAGTAACCCCTCAAACCAAGCTCATATTTGACATACTGTACCTGAAGGTAAGCGACAATAATCTGCACCTTACTGTTTGGATCATAAATGTATGTTTTTTTTTCTCAACGTCATCAAACCAGACTTAGATCTGCACCGCTGAGCTTCTGTAAATCCTGATAATGGCCAACAAAGCCCAGGAGGTATGTAGGGTCTGTTTTTATTTTCATCTTCATGTCACTAAGACATTTTAATTTTTTTAAATCCTTCTGTTTTTTTTTTAGGATGCTGTAATCAACCTGAAGACGCTGCAGGAGATTTCAGAGCAGCTTGGTTTTAAATGGACCATTCTGGCATACGAGCTCGGCTTCAACAGAGGGGAGATCGGTCGGTTCCACAACAAATCTACAGAGAGGAGCGCCCAGGCCAGAGCCATGTTGGAAGGCTGGTATGTTCAGTGTGCTGATACTCTGCATTCAAATATGTGCTCAGAACCTCTTCACGTCAGTTATTTGTGTTGTCTGTTGGGATTTGACATTGCACTACAATATTTTGCTGTCAAACACAGTTCAGATGTCCCTCTTTACTCTCAGGTATGAGAAGTCCTGGGACAAGCCCAATAAGACCAAAGTGCTGCAGGATGCACTGGAGCGAGCAGGCAGACGCGACCTGGCTGAGAGACTGCACTGCCTGCACTGGGGTCACCAGAAGCTGAGCCAAAGGGTGGAGCTTCCCTCAGCCTTCCCCTTCCTCATCACAGTCCACAAGACCATCCACAACCAAGACGCTCTGCGCAGGATCAATGACCTCAACCGCAGGTTCACTTAAATCTGAATAACATCGTTCTTACATTATAAAAACATAAAAATACAGTGAACTGAAGGCGATAGACTGAACAAGCATTGTGCTGTGAGAATTAAAGATATGACAAGCTACATTTTATATTTGGTGTTCCCTTTATTTTGAAATTTGCAATTTCTTACATCAGATTTGCAAATTATTTGCACCTGTTTAACAGTATAAATCTGAATTAATCTTATTTCTAATTGTTTATTAAAACATTAACAACAAAGTTATAATATATATAATAATAATAATAATAATAATAATAATAATAATAATAATAATAATAATAATAATTATTATTATTATTATTATTATTATTATTGTTATTATGTTGTATTCATGCAATTATTAATATATCTATTATATATATGTATGATATAAATATTATACATATATTATATTTATTATTATATTTTAATAGAGTAGTATTGAAGCAACCACACATGAGCCGACCCAGTTTTATAAACCAATCAGAGGCGAGCATTTTCTTAGCAAGGTTGTGTGAGTGCGCATAGAGGAAATAAGGCGAGCGTGCCTTCAAAATAAGATACTACATTTATATTTTTGGGGGGTTTATTAAGTTATTCAGGTAATGAAGACTTTAAATCGTAAATAATCTGTATTACAATCGTTTAAGGAGCTACCGTGCCTGATTTTAAGTTAATTTGAAGAGATTTGTTTGTATCGATTTGTGTTTTATTTTGAAAATATCGCCCGGAAAGTGTCGCCTGGTAAAACTGACACTTGTGTTTTCTCAGCGCTGTGACTGTGTTGTCGCTTCACTCAAAACAGACACCGACAATGACGAGAAAATCCATGAAGTGAAGCCTGTGGGTGAAGCCACTCTTTGGGCTCGATGTGCGGGTTATCTGGGCTCACAGCGCAGCACTATGGTCGTTCGGAGACTAAAAACTGTCGGTTTACAGACACTCGCGGGTCCGTTCAGCTGTTAAGTCGCTGGTGATGTATTTACTCCGACATATGTTTGATTTACGGCTCTGAACGGATGTGTCAGTGCGGGCGCGCAGGCCCTGTCGTGTTACCGTGTGTGTTCACCGCATGACGGCGAGTTTCTGGACGTAAAAATTACAAATCGGCTCGCTGAAGTTGCAGCAATGGCTTCTGCGCTGAGCTGCTTCAGTGGTCCGGAGGTGCTGGAGGACGTGAATCACGCTCGAGGTTTGATGGATGAGCTGAAGTTACTGTACGACTGCCGGCTGCTCGGGGACGTCACCATCGGAGTGGAGTGCGAGGAAGAGGAGACCCCGGAGGCCAGAGGCGACATCGACCAACTTTTCCTGTGCAGCCGGAACGTCCTGGCAGCTGCCAGCCCCTACTTCAAAAGCATGTTCACCGGGGGGCTGACCGAGAGCATGCAGGAGAGAGTGGTCATCCGCGGGGTGGACTCTGAATCCATGTCTGTCATCATTGACTACTGTTACACCGGCAGGGTGACCATCACGGAGGGCAACGTGCAGAGGCTGTACGCAGCTGCCAACATGCTGCAGCTGGAGTACATCAGGAAGGCCTGCTCCAGCTTCATGACCAGGAGGCTGGACCTCTCCAACTGTGTGGGCATCCTGAAGTTTGCAGACACCTATGACAACCCCGAACTGAAGGAGAACGCACAGGCCTTCATAGCCAGGAACTTCAGCCAGCTGTGCAGCTCCGGGGAGCTCTGCGAGCTGGACCTGGGGCAGATGAAGGACCTGCTGTCTCTGGATACTCTGGACGTGGACTGTGAGAAGAAGGTGTGCTCGGCGGCTCTGCAGTGGATCGAGGTGAACACGCCTGAGAAGAAGGAGGATGTGTCCCAGGTGCTGAAGTGTGTGCGCTGGAACCTGTTTACTGAGAAGGACAAGTGTTATCTGGAGAGCCTGATGTCCAGGCCTTTCGTTGAGAAATACCTGGCTCTGTTTTTTAACAAGTCTGCAGAGGACAGCTGTGGAATGTCGGCGCCTGTGGACGTACCTAAACACAGGATAGGTGTGAGCGCAAAAGAAATGATTCTCTTCTTTGGCCTACCCAACGACAACATAATGTGCTGTGACCCGTACTCTGAGGACTTGTACTTCATGGCTCCTCCTTTAGAAGACCTCAGCAGTCAGGATTACAAACGCTCCACCATGGAGTCCTTAATCGCCTGTGCCACGCCTGAAAACAATTTGTACCTCGCCTCTCACCTCTCCAAACACTTCTGGCTGTACAACCCCGTTCTCAACAGCTGGCAGGAGCTGGCAGAGCGGCCGCTGGAGAGGATCCACTCTGGGATGGGCTACCTCAACGGCCACGTGTACCTGCTCGGAGGAAGAAACCCGGTGAGCGACGCCAGGCTAAAGGAGGTTGAGTGTTACAGTGTCCAGAGGAACCAGTGGACGTTTGTGGCCCCTCTGCCTCACTCTCTGGGTAAAATGCAGGTGGTGGCGCTGAACGATCATCTGTATGTGGTGAACAAAAGGAGAATGCTCTGCTACGATCCTAAGAGGAACCGCTGGCGGCACTGTGGGTCGCTCAGAAGAGACAAGCTTCACAAAGCGTGTGTGTTTCAGGACCAGATCGTCTGCGTGTGCGACATCCCCGTGGTGAAGGCCTACAGCCCCACCAGGGGCGAGTGGAAGAGGCTGGGCGACATTCCCATTGACAGCCGGGCTCTAAACTACCAGGTGATCCAGCACAACAACAAGCTGCTGCTGCTCACTCAGACTCTACTGCAGCACAACAAGAACAGAGTCCTCATCCACGAGTACGACCCCGCCAGGGACACGTGGAAGAACGTCATGGCGGTGTACGTGTCCACGCTGGGACCCGTGTGCGTTTCAACACGCGTGTACCCAGCATGCCTGGGCTCTGCGCACAGCTTCTCCACAGAGGAGGACGACGACAGCGGCTCCAGCGCCGACTGGGACTTTGACGGGTTGACGGATCCAGACTCGGACTCTGGCAGCTCCAGCTCGTTCTCAGATGAGAACTGGTAGCGAAATGTGTTTCTGTGTCAAAGAATATTTAACTTATTCTAATTTAATGTATTTTTACAGGGTGCTTTTGTCAGCCAGGGGAGGCCACAGTGTTAATTCAGTATCAAAGCACAAACTGGACAGAAATGGAAAAACCTGTTTGAAAATGTTTCTATTTTTTATCCCTCTCATAAACCTGGTCAATGTAGAGACTGGGTTTTGTGATTCATGCCAAGAGACAAGGACTTGTGTAGCCATCAAGACCTGATGGGTGAGTGGACGATCTGTCTGCATAGCTTAGCTCAATGATGAGGCAGCTGAATGAAGTATCACACTGGCACCGTTAGTTTTTTTCCATCAACAAGAATCCAGTGCTTGGAGCTGGTTTGAGCCTTTTTAAATGGGCTACAGATGGCGCTGTTTTTACATCACAGCTTCCCCAGTGCTACAACAGAGACAGCATGACAGGTCTCTCTCTCTCTCTCTCTAATGGCTTCTTATTTGCAGGAAGGTGCACCCAGTAATCAGCAGCAGACTGAAAACTGTCTGATCCTCATTGCCTTCACTAACTTCAGTAACAGGTAGACATCAGCTGCTCTCGTTCTTCTCAGTAGCATCAGGCATGGACATCACTTCCCCACACCCCACTGTAACCCCATGCTGCTTTAGCTTAGCACACAGAGACTCTCGAGTAAGATGAGGAGGAACCTTCATGCAACACAAAGTCAGTGGGGGGCAGGATATCTGAGACACAATAAGCAGCTAGATTTGTACTGACTTGCTCTCTTACACCAAAATCAAATCCTACACTTCCCACAATGCACTGCTTCCCCAACAGATGTTAAGATTAACTTTATTAATCCCCGTGGGGAAATCAAGTAAGATGTCAAACAGGTGTCCATGATGAGACAGTTAACCGCTGTACTGCCTAATATCTGCTACAGCTGAGCCAGCTTCAGTCTTCTTACCTCCACCTGTGATGTTCCCGTTACAGAATCCAGCTTGTGTGTGTCTGAAGGGACGTTTGCAGGAAGCTACCACTGCATTGCTTTCAGACGCTTCCTGCTTCTCTGCATTTCTTAGATAGAAATTTGTTCACTTCAGTCTTTCCAGAGCCACAAAGGCACTGTACAAGTGAGTGTGTGTGCACATGCTGAGCGGGAAAGTGACATGTTAAATTAGTGAAAGGCCCCTTTAATGCTTTAACGGCTGCTTGTTTGTGTTTGTATTGAGCGCACACCTGCTTTAAATGTATGAAGGTGTGAAAATCGTGGGCCGACCGGCAGCTCAAGTGCCTCATGTTTATGACTTTAAACACTCCTGGTCGTGAACAGGGCTTTAACATTCATTTTTTATGTTGTTAATGTACAACGAGACAACTCACACGCACACACACACACACACACACTCAGTTTGTGTGGTTACTACCATATGAAACCGAGAAGCCAATGTACTGTACACCTGCTCAGGTCAGAGCCTGTTTGCCATGATTCTTTATAGATGTAGTAAAATTCAGTTGTTTTGAATTATGTGTGTTTTATTATATTTGATTTTTAACAAAAAAACTAAATCCACAGTGTTGTGACTCGTGTGTGTGTGTGTGTGTTTTGTCCTGATGGATCGTTTTTACTTCAGTTTCTGTGCATGTTAAGAAGCCATTGTCCCAACCAAGGATGCCCCCCCCCCCCCCCACACACACACACACACACACTCACACACTCGGTGTGTTAGCTGTGTGTAAATGAACATGTCAGCTCTCTCCGACAGTTGAAGCGCTGTGTGTGTGTGTGTGAGAGAGAATGGGGAAACAGGAAGAGCTGCAGGTTGTGGATTATTCGTTTTGGTGTATGTGTCAAAATAAACATCTGATGCAGGACTGCAGCTGTGTTTGTATTTATGAACCATACAAATCATAATTTTAGGCCAACATACTGAATTTTTGAATACTGTATTCTTTTAATTTTAGTATTTTTTTATGTCCATGAGGTTAATACAGATACAGTAATTTGTGCTGTATAGAGTGTGTATATAAATTATATATTTTTATATATATATATATATATATATATATATATATATATATATATATATATATATATATATTTATATATATATATTTATATATATATATATAAATATATAATATATATATATTTATATATATATATAATATATATATATACATTATATATATATATAAACTTATATATAATTTATAACAAAATATATTTTTATAAATTATATTATATTATATTTTCTATATATATATATATATAATATATATTATAATATATGATTTATTTGCACATTTATATATAGATTTACGAATATGATTATATACACTCAACAAAAATATAAACGCAACACTTTTGTTTTTGCTCCCATGTTTCATGAGATGGACTTGAAGATCTAAACTTCATTCCAGATACACAATATTACCATTCCTCTCAAACATTGTTCACAAATCTGTCTAAATGTGTGATAGTGAGCACTTCTGCTTTGCTGAGATAATCCATCCCACCTCACAGGTGTGCCACATCAAGATGCTGATCTGACATCATGATTAGTGCACAGGTGTACCTTAAACTGCCCACAATAAAAGGCCACCCTGAAATGTGCATTTTGTTTCTGCTTTATTGGCGGTCTGGGGACTCAGAACCAGTCAGTATCTGGTGTGACCACCATTTGCCTCATGCAGTGCAACACATCTTCTTCGCATAGAGTTTATCAGATTGTCTATTGTGGCCTGTGGAATGTTGGTCCACTCCTCTTCAATGGCTGTGCGAAGTTGCTGGATATTAGTGGGAACTGGTGCACGCTGTCGTATACGCCGGTCAAGCACATCCCAAACATGTTCAATGGGTGACATGTCCGGTGAGTATGCTGGCCATGCAAGAACTGGGACATTTTCAGCTTCCAAGAATTGTGTACAGATCCTTGCAACATGGGGCCGTGCATTATCTTGCTGAAACATGAGGTGATGTTCATGGATGTATGGCACAACAATGGGCCTCAGGATCTCATCACGGTATCTCTGTGCATTCAAAATGCCATCAATAAAATGCACCTGTGTTCTTCGTCCATAACAGATGCCTGCCCATACCATGACCCCACCACCACCATGGGCCACTCGATCCACAACATTGACATCAGCAAAGCGCTCACCCACACGACGCCACACACGCTGTCTGCCATCTGCCCTGAACAATGTAAACCGAGATTCATCCGTGAAGAGAACACCTCTCCAACGTGCTAGACGCCATCGAATGTGAGCATTTGCCCACTCAAGTCTGTTACGGCGACGATCTGGAGTCAGGTTAAGACCCCGATGAGGACGACGAGCATGCAGTTGAGCTTCCCTGAGACGGTTTCTGACAGTTTGTGCAGAAATTGTTTGGTTATGCAAACCAATTGTTTCAGCAGCTGTCTGAGTGGCTGGTCTCAGACGATCTCGGAGGTGAACCTGCTGGATGTGGAGGTCCTGGGCTGGTGTGGTTACTCGTGGTCTGCGGTTGTGAGGCCGGTTGGATGTACTGCCATATTCTCTGAAACGCCTTTGGAGACGGCTTATGGTGGAGAAATGAACATTCAATGCACGAGCAACAGATCTGGTTGACATTCCTGCTGTCAGCATGCCAATTGCACGCTCCCTCAATGCTTGTGGCATCTGTGGCATTTTGCTGTGAGACAAAACTGCACATTTCAGGGTGGCCTTTTATTGTGGGCAGTTTGAGGTACACCTGTGCACTAATCATGATGTCAGATCAGCATCTTGATGTGGCACACCTGTGAGGTGGGATGGATTATCTCAGCAAAGCAGAAGTGCTCACTATCACACATTTAGACAGATTTGTGAACAATGTTTGAGAGGAATGGTAATATTGTGTATCTGGAATGAAGTTTAGATCTTCAAGTCCATCTCATGAAACATGGGAGCAAAAACAAAAGTGTTGCGTTTATATTTTTGTTGAGTGTATATATAAATATAATTATATAAATTATATCTATATATAATTTAAATTTTAAATACGTTATAACAAAAAATATTTTTATAAATTATATATTTGATATATATAAAAATATATATATAAAATAATTATATATAATTTATATGCAAATTTTATATATAGATTTACGATTACGATTTTTTTTTTACATTTTTAAATTTTATTATTCAATTCACTCAACAGACATTTATTTATTTACTCGCAACATTATTAAATAACAGTTAAATGAATATTATCAGCATCATTAAATGGATCAAAATCAAAAACACTGACCGGCGCTTCTAGTTGTGGCTTTTTCATAATCTCGCGATACTTCAGCCGTAACATCGTCCAGACCGCGAGAAGATGAGCAATGGCAATAGAAAACAAACCTGGGGAGCGTTTTGACACAGTTTTCAGTCGAAATGACTCCTTAGAGCTCTCCTCTGGTGTCGACTATGATTCCGGACACGCTCGGATTTTTAAGATAATCGTCATAGGAGACTCCAACGTGGGGAAGACGTGTCTGACTTACCGCTTCTGCGGGGGCACTTTCCTGAAAAACCCGGAGGCAACTATCGGGGTGGATTTCAGAGAGAGGACGCTGGAGCTGGATGGAGAGAGCATCAAGGTGAGAGGACCCGAGACCAACACATACAGACGGACACTCTGAGCCCAGGTACACCGCTGTGAATAAAAACACAGAGGACACTTAGCTAGCAGCCGCTACACTGAATCATGATGTCCACATAAAACACATCCAGTTTACACTAGACATCAGACCCACAGAATGAGACCTTCCTATGGGTTTTATTTTTTTTTAGTAATATTAAAACAGACAGTGATGCTTACAGTTTGTGAAACCTTTTGGAATTTAGATATTGCTGCATAAATTTGACCCAGACCGTCAGCAGAAGTCCTGAAAGTAGACAAAGAGAACCCAAGTAAACAAATGAGACAGACATCTGAGACTTGGTCCTTTATTTATTCATGAAAATGATCTAACAAAGCTCCAAACAGAAAGTCACAGCTCTCCAAAAACAACGCTGCTGCCCGTCTGCAGACGATACATTGAAGAATAAATTGATAAAAACACAACAGAATTTAGAAATTTGGAAAAATGAAAAACTCTGCACCCCAGCATCAAGAGCCTCATCCCCTCTGTGCAGCATGGTGGTGGTAGTATGATGGTTTTAGGGCCTGTTTTGCTGCATCTGGACCAGGACAGCTTGTCCTCATTGATGGATCAATGAGTTCTGAATGACAGCAGTGAATTCTAAAGGAACATGTCAGGACATCTGTCTGTGAGCTGGATCTGAAGAGAAAGAGCAGCAAGACAACGAGCCCAAACACACAAGTGGTTCTACTAAAGAACGGTTCCAGAAGAACAGAGTTCATGTTCTGAAGTCAAAGTCCTGACCTTCATCCACCTGAGATGTTGTGGAAGGACCTGAAACAAGCAGTTGATGTGAGGAAACCCAGCAACATGTGGGACATTGGATCATTTTACTGATTTTGACAGAGGCTCATACGTCTGTCTCATCTGTGTGTCTTGGCTTCTCTTTGTCTACTTCCAGGACTTGTGCTCGGAGCAGAGCGGCACAAACAAACGTTTTATCCTCAGTGTTATTTTACAGTCACGCTAACATCTGTCTCTGCTGTTCCAGCTGCAGATTTGGGACACAGCGGGTCAGGAGCGTTTCAGGAAGAGCATGGTGGAGCACTACTACCGCAGCGTTCATGCGGTCATCTTTGTGTACGACGTGACCAGCCTCGCCTCCTTCGAGAGCATCCCGGAGTGGGTGGAGGAGTGTAGTCGTCACTCTGTGGCGCCCCTGGTGCCCCGAATCCTGGTGGGAAACAAATGCGACCTGAGGGAGCGCAGGGAGGTGTCCACGTCAGCCGCGCACTGCCTCGCTGACAGCTACAACTTCCCTCTGTTTGAGACTTCGGCTAAGGACCCGTCAGAGAAGGAGCACGTCGATGCTATCTTTCTGACTTTAGCGTACAGGCTGAAGAGCCACAAACCTTTGAGACTAAAGCAGCCGAGCGAGAGCAGTGTCGGGCATCTGTGGAACCAAAGGGAGCAGACAACAGGGGTTTGTCGATGCTGAGCTCATCTACATCATACAGAGGTGTATTTAACATGTATACAAAGCTGCAGGAATAATAACGGTGCTGATGAAGACCACATGATGTGCAAAGGCCGACAGCTTCCTGTGATTTCACAGATCCCCCCCCCGCCTGTTAAGGAACAGCTAGTGACAGTATATCATTTTGCACATTATTAAATCTACAGTTTGCATGACTGGATGTGGAGGTAAGCCAGGCATATGTAGCTGAACATGCACATGAAATCACTTTATTAAATAATATGCAGCATCAACGCAGAGTAGACGGTACAGGAAAATCAGATTTTTGTGTGTGTTTGTGTTCAGAGACCAGTAAGAAACACTGAAACTGTGAAGGACACCACTCATTGTCTTAATCAGACGTGTTAAACAGCAGACCTGCAGTGTGAGTTGTGTTGCTGTTATCGAATGTTTTGCTCTCTTGATCTTATTTGTGTCAACTTTTCTTTGTGTCCCCAGTTTTAAACCTTCAGTCAGCACAATGCAAATGCACACACACGAACAGCATGACTGAATACAACTCGTTCGTAACGGAGGAAACAAATTATGATAACTGCATCGCATCTGTACAATAATGCAAACATCAGTGTGACGATGTTAAGACCACATGTCAATAAAACTGGTTTTATCTTAAATTAGTGAGGTGTGTAGTGTCATGTCAGTGGATGGATGTGCCTTTGTTTTGCTCGTTCTCAGTATTTATTTATTTATTTATGCTTTATATCGGCACAAAAGACAGATCGGTATTAGAAATAACAGACTTAATAATGCACTTCAATATCATCATAAAAACCTTTTATATTATTGTTTTATTGTCTTTAATGTGCAGAAAAAAATAATCCATAATTTTAGTTTGACTTAAGGAAGATAAGAACTGTGAGTTTATCACCATAGTTTCATTAGTTTGATTGTTGCTAGGCAACCAATCTCTTCTTCTTCTTCTTCTGTATGTTTTTTGGCGCAGCGTATCTTCAGCATACATTGACCGATTTCAGCCATTCAACTATCAAAATGTCTCAGAGGACCTATTGGGTCAACTATATAGTTTTTCAAATATTAAGCAATTTCTGTGTCATTTTTAACATGGGAGTCTATGGAGGAGCCTTCAAAACCTCCTTCAACTTTGACATGTAGCTAGTTCCACATGCTTTCAGCTACACAAACCATTTAAACGTTCTGTTCGGCTCTTCGAGGGCTATTAAACTTGTATTCAGATTTGTTCAAATGTGTTTCGTTTTCAAAATATTAATAAAAATTCAATTTAACATTGAAGTCTATGAGAGAGCCCTTCAACGAGGGTCATCTGCCAAATGTATCTCCTCCTATTAAGATTTTCTACTTTTCAAAATAAGAGCGTCATCTTTCTAAATTCTTAACCGTGTTTCAGCAAATTAAATCCAGATTGCTTCAGATTCTCCAGCAATTCAGACCCATGCTTCAGCTGCAGCAATCAAACTTGTGTTTTCTTCAGGAAATGCTTTTTTCTAGTTACTTTGTAATATTTGACCTAATTTCTAGCGACGACTAGCGGCCAGTGTCTGCACAGCATCACCTCTCATGATACATTTACGTGAATCGGTTAAAATTGCCAATTGTCCAGTTAAATGCATGTTTGATGACGTATTTGCTGCACATATGATTCACAGTTAGTCCTCACCCTTTATCCCCAGTAAAGTTGCTGCTGTGTCATTTAATAAGCAGCTCTGATTCAGTCATATTCGTTGAAGACCTCCATCGACACGATAAGTGCTCACATTTCCCAGCTTGCCTTTAGGACGTGAAGGCAGCACCGCCGCCACGGCGTCTCTCTGCAGCCATGGAAACACTGTCCTCAACCCTGGAGCTCTGACTCAAGAAAACCCTCAGAAACAGGCGCTTTTCATGGAGGTAAGCGACATGTTTCCGCATCGGGCTTGTAGTTTAAGGTGTAATTCAGCCTGTCGGCGTGTTGTTGTTGTTGTTGTTGTTGTGTTGCCTGCATTATTTTGGGTTTTTTTTGGCCTAGCAGTAGGCTAGCAGTGCAAAATCGTATCACCGAAGAAAGCCGAGGAAAGCGCGACGAGGCCACACCGCCGGCTACAGCTGTAGTGTATAGTGCCGCGCACGCGTACGCGACATGCATTAGGTGTGAAGCGTGGAGCGTTGGTTGTTGCCATAGCAACTGGATGTTTCCTCCTATCAATGGAATAAACTCCGACTGGAGAAGCTGCCTCCCGATCTTTATTTACGGACTCCACAGCAAGAGAGGAAAACATTACAACAGCAATGTCTCCACCAGCAGATGTTGGAAAGAATTCCACTCAGCCGAGAATCCGCGATACGTTTAGAAAACACGCACTAATGTGGGACATATTCCAGTCACAGGTTCATTTGCACATTTTTCACTGATCATTTTCACTGATGTGACTTTTCTGGACTTATTTGTCCTGTTTAATTTTAATGCTGATATGCACTGCTCTGTGACCTTAAGATAAGAACATTTGAAGGACAAAGCTACTTTAAATGTTTGCTTCATTATTATTTTGAAGCAGTTTGTGCATCTGTTATCAATACATATTTCCATGGCTGGTTTGGGCCTAATCACTACTCCCCAGCTTAACCTGTTAGAATGAAGTAGTTAACTTGACTGATGATTTGTCGGTATCATGCTAGAACACTGTGCTGATTTAGAGTCAAAAACATGTCAGTGCAATTAATCGTCAAATTAATCGTTATCGTCTAAATGCCACAATTAATCGTAATTAATTTTTTGGCCAATATCGCCCAACCCTACCTAGCAGTGAGCTTGCCAAACAGCTAACGGCGGTAAAACTACAGGGTGCAGAGCAGACACTGAATAAAGAGGCAGGGACGAGCACAGAAGCTCATTTGAAGCGTGCTTTCATTTAGCCGGCAGGTGCAACCACAGCCTGGACCCCGGCTAAATGAAAGCACGCTTCAAATGAGCTTCTGTGCTCGTCCCTGCCTCTTTATTCAGTGTCTGCTCTGCACCCTGTAGTTTCATGCTGCACCGTCCTGAAATAACACACGTTTACAGGGTTTTTTTTACTATCCAGGTTTTATCCAGCATGAATTTGGAAGAGATATGCGACAATGCTAAGAAGGGCCGGGAGTACGCCCTGCTCGGGAACTACGACTCCTCCATGGTGTACTACCAGGGTGTCATCCAACAGATCCACAAGCAGTGTCACACCCTCAGAGACCCCGCCGTCATAGTCAGGTGGCTACAGGTGAGTCCTACAAACTAGCTACTGCACCACAGGTGGAGCTTAAGACCCAAAGCATCAACAGAGGATCACAAGTCCTGAACGTAAACAAAGAGAAGTCAGTCAAAAAAATGATCATTTATTTAGATGGAGCAAACCATGATGCTACCACCGCCATGCTTTGATCTCCACTAAACACGTTCCCAGCAGTCCTCTGGTTTGTGCTCCTGATCTTTATGGCAGCAGTGTTCTGTATGGAGAGCAGCGTTTTGTCTTCTTCTGCCATGCTCACCATGGTTGTTCTCCTGATGCTGGACTCATGAACATTATAAACTTTCTCCTCTCTTCAGGTCAGAGAGGAGCTCACTGAGGAGTATGAGCAAGTAAAAGCTATCATGGGGACCCTGGAGAGCTTTAAAACAGAGAAGCCAAACCACATCTTCACCCCTCAGACGGAGGAGAGACCAGAGGATCCAGTCTGGCCTCCCCCCATCCCTGCAGAGCTCAGGTGCGTCGAATTCTTTCATGTTATGTAGTATTTAGATAAATTAAAGCTGCAAGCAGCATTGCGGGCCCTCGCACACCCTGCCATCCGCTCATTTTCAGAGACATATATCTGTTCAGACTCGGGTCCATAGCAGTACTGTAAGATTTTGTCCACATTGCATGAAGTATGTTGGTGGTACTGCAGAAAATACAGTGTTCCTTTGTAATGGCAAATGGTCGACTTTGAGGCCACGCCCCCCGCCACGTCGTAACACTTTTGAAAGAGCTTTGGAATGTGTTTTTTTTTGTCTTGTCTCCTTAAACGGCTGCTCAATGGCCCACTGTGCTCCGGGTCTTACTTCCTGAGTGGCAGTGACAGCAGAGCGAATTGGAAATAATGCCACACAGAGACTCCGCAGGGCGAAACAGCCCCACAAGGAAGCACTTTGAAGAACAAAGAGACACATTTTGCATAATCAGTTTCATCTCTGCCTGCACAACGTGACTGACCATGTTTGTTACTGTGAACATATTGAGCTTCATCTCCACGGAGGAACCAGCGGAGCTAGTTCATATAGAGTATTATCACCACTAATACTCTGCAGGTGTGTTTTATCTGTTTGTGTGCCTCTCTGTATAGAAACCCTGTTGTGGTGAAGTGGCCCAGCGGTGTTGTACAGCTGCAGAGGAAGGACTGTCCCGCCCTGCAGCATCGAGGAGCAGGGCCAGCAGGACCAGCAGGCCGCGGCCAGGCCAAATCAGATCGGCCCGGAGTCAGAGATGCCCGAGGCATAAAACCCAAAGACGATAAGGTGAGACTTAACGCTGCTGAGTGGACGGACTGATGAATGGGCGAGTTAATTAAGGCGCCGTTCACACTGGAGAAAGTCATTCCAGCTAGAGTAGGATTGAGCCCAGACAGCCTTTAAGCTGGATGCGTTCAGACCTATTTTCAAATCTGGCTAGCACACAGTTGTGTCCGCACTCAATCCGGCTTCATCCAGCGTGTTTGCTGTCCTCCAAACCACTAGGTGGCGCCTCGTAATATGGCTAATAATGTGGCTAGCCGGATTTGCTAGCCACATTTGAGCCACATTTGAGCCAATCCTGCTAGATCCACCTGTCGAGGGTGGATCTAGCCGGCTTGAAATCAAACTGGATTCAGCCGGATTGGAGGTGTTCACACTCGGAAAAAAACACATCTGGATTGATCTGGATGCGGCCAAATCCTGCTTAAGCCACATTTTTTCCCCAGTGTGAACGGGGCCTAATCTGAGCCTTCTTTTTTTTTCATCAGGGAAAGAAAGGATCTGGAGACGCACAGGAGCAGGACCAGAAGAAGTTTGACGGCACAGGATATGATGGTGACTTAGTGGACTCCCTGGAGAGAGACATCGTGTCCCGTAATCCTAATGTCCACTGGTATGGTAGCTCGCGCTGGGTATACGTGCACAAAACGCACTGAATGATTCCTACATGCTCTGTTGTGTGTTCCCTGTGTGGACTGTAGGGACGACATCGCCGATCTGGAGGATGCCAAAAAGCTGCTGAAAGAGGCGGTGGTGCTCCCCATGTGGATGCCTGAATTCTTTAAGGGCATTCGTCGCCCTTGGAAGGTACACAAACACACACTCTCTGCATACACAGCTGTGTGTGTGTGTGGGTATAGTATGACTGCTTCTTCTGAATGAGCTCCATCATGTGAGGCCTTTTCGCCCTCAGGCTCGCCATGTGAGGGTCGATACTTTATCCTGATTTTTAACAGCAGCACAGTGCTTTTCATTCGTCTGATACGTCCATGCATAAATTAATCATGAGCTGATTGTCCATGTTAAATCAATACTTTTCAGATGACAGAAAGTGCTGTGAAATGAAGGATCTCACACACACACACACACACACACACTCCCACCAGGGATTCTGATCAATTGCCTGATCCTCCATCAGGAAAGGACACGTTAGCCTGAATGGGTTCTGTAGCATTATGGATTTTTTTAATGGTTAAATTGTTGATTTAATCTTCACAGAAACAAACCAGACACAGACATCAGTGCTAATGGTTGCAGGAGAGACTTACATCAGGGGTTGGAACTTTAACTTAAAACTGGTCTCTGCCAGTCAAAGTTATCTATATATATATATATATATATATATATAGGGGTACAAAAACAATACTACTTCCCAAAATATAAAGTGGGAAAAGTAAACTAGCTTCTCCTACTGATGTAATGGTTACATGTTTAATCTGCTAACTGCATGTGACCGCTTGTTTCAGGGTGTGTTAATGGTCGGCCCTCCAGGGACCGGGAAGACCCTGTTAGCCAAAGCTGTGGCCACCGAATGTGGGACTACTTTCTTCAACGTGTCCTCCTCCACCCTCAACTCCAAATACAGGGGCGAGTCGGAGAAACTCGTCCGTCTGCTGTTTGAAATGGTAAAATATGTCAGACTCTAAAAAAATATGCATAAAATGTGTATAAACTTCTACAAAGCCTCTAAATGTCGCCAGGTTGGAAGAGTTGTTCTATCAGGCTGTAAACATCTTGTTGTAAAGTTTTAAGATGGAGGTGTGTGGGGTTTGATCCACTTTTAGAGCCTGCCCCCAGAGGCTGTGAGAGGGAACTGCAGCTTGTGTCAAACCATAGATACAAGGACTACAGCAGAATGCAGCCATCCCCTTGTTTGTGTGTGTGCGCTCTGTAAATTCTTAACCTTTTTTTCTTAGGCCAGATTTTATGCACCCACAACCATCTTCATAGACGAGATTGACTCCATCTGTGGCAGGAGAGGAACATCTGACGAGCACGAAGCCAGCCGCAGGGTCAAATCCGAGCTTCTGATCCAGATGGACGGTGGGTAGGACCGAACAAACCGACGCCACACGGGGGGCGGCTAATAGAGGGATAAATCCTAGGCTAAATCCAAAGGCTAGTTTAATCGTGTTTTCATGGCCAGGTGTGGGAGGATCCCTGGAGAATGACGACCCCTCTAAGATGGTGATGGTGCTCGCTGCCACAAACTTCCCCTGGGACATCGACGAGGCGCTGCGACGGCGGCTGGAGAAGCGGATCTACATCCCCCTGCCAGCAGGTAACGGCGGTTTGACAGACACTGCACACGAACAGCTCGAAACACCGATTACTCATGTTGATGCCGATTGGTGCGTTTGTGCAGCTGTGGGCCGCGTAGAGCTTCTAAAGATCAACCTGAGGGAGCTGGAGTTGGCTGCGGACATTGATCTGGACCTCATCGCTGAGATGACTGAGGGTTACTCCGGATCAGACATCACCACTGTCTGCAGGTTGGTCTCCTTTACCTTTACACTGCGCACTGATGTTAGCACTGTCGTGTCTCTTGCATCATCACACACACTGTTATTTATTTCTGATCAGTGTAATGAAGGTGAAGCACGGTGGTGGTAGTATCATGGTTTGGGCTTTGTTTTCTGGGATCTGAAGTATACCACTTTACTCTTAAAGGTCGGGTAGGAGAGTTCATTCTGGTGCAGTTTTTGTTAAATTAGTGTAACTTCTCTTTACAATCCGATAGCAACCGATTAGTTTGGTGGTTTCGCTTTAAAACAAAGAATATGAATCATCTGTGGAAGCTATAAAACACTAAAAACATCAGCCAATCCTCCGGGTGGACCCTGCGCGGAGTATTGGCTGGTTGTCACTCTCTTCCTGCTCTGTGCGCACCAGAGAGGTACGTGCATGATGGCCGAAGTCACAGACTGATTGGGAGGCGTGGCTTCAGGGTGAGCTCCGAGAGAAAGGGGCGTGCGTTTACTTTCAAAATCTGGCTGACTCTCTCTGAGTTTTTAAAATCTCCTGCCCTACCTTTAAGGCACTGTATGTTGCTGGTTTAGCATTCTGTGAGTGTAGTCCAATAGTTGTGTGAACTTTGTGTCCTTGGTGTTGAGGTGAAAATGCTCAGTTATTTCATGAAGTTGTTTCTGCTCCTCTCTCACTGTTCCACTGACCTTGTGTCTGTGTGAAACCTTGCAGAATTCAGATCAGTTGAATTATAATGTGCGATGAGTAACCTTCTTCTCTTTCTTTCTCTGCACATCAGGGATGCGTCCATGGTGGCGATGCGCCGTCGAATCCAAGGCCTCACCCCCGAAGAGATAAGAGCTCTGTCTAAAGACGAGCTGCAGATGCCTGTGACCATGGAGGACTTCACTCTAACGCTCAAGAAAGTCTCAAAGTCCGTTTCTGCTGCAGACCTTGAAAAATACGTGGCCTGGATGGGCGAGTTCGGGTCAGTGTAGAGACAGGTGGTGATTAGACTCAGAGGGGACCAGAACCTTGACAGGAGGACTGACAGCTTTAGAAATGTTAAAAGCCTCGAAGAGGGGACGAGATAAGATAAGATAAGATAAGATCATACTTCAGTGTCTTCACTCCGGCTGCTGAGGGGGACCTCGCCGAACGTCACACAGGAAACTTTTAACATAACAACAAGTAGCCTGATAAACAAAGGTTTAGAGGTTCTGTGCACATGTGAGGCCTTCGTGCAAGAGGAAAAATAAAACTGAAGCCTGGATAAGCATCACCTGCAAAGCTCTAAAACATTCCAGTAAATAATTGACAACGAAAAGCTCCATTTACTCTGATGATCGTGCATCTTGGGAAAGGCCTGTACAGAATGACCACGAATGTCCTGTTCATTTGTTATCTAGGTCAACAGATGTGCAACTTCATGTTTGAAATGTCAGTACTTTTAAAAAATGGGACCAGGTGCTGACTCTTCTTCTATAAATCTAAAACAGATTTGACTGCAGGTGGCTTTATTGTCATGAAGTCTTTGTGTCGGTTAATTGAGCAACATTTAGTGGGATGTAAAGTTTTCTGTATTTCACTCAGTACAACTCGCTCATCGTATCAGATGTAACCATTGATCTGAATGGGGAGGACTGTGTGTGGTGACCTGCTGCCTGCTTTGTTAAAACATGTTTGCAGAATTGCTAATAACACCTTGGATTGTCTTGATTTTAAATACTGTCTTCTATTGATACAAGTGGTGTCAATGGCATGGTGGTGGTAGTATGATGGTTTGGGGCCTGTTCTGCTGCATCTGGACCAGGACAGCTTGTCATCATTGATGGATTGATGGATCAAGCAGTGAGTTCTAAAGGAACATGTCAGGACATCTGTCTGTGAGCTGAATCTGAAGAGAAAGAGCAGCAAGACAACGAGCCCAAACACACAAGTGGTTCTACAAGAGAACAGTTCCAGAAGAACAGAGTTCATGTTCTGAAGTCAAAGACCTGACCTTAATCCACCTGAGATGTTGTGGAAGGACCTGAAACAAGCAGTTGATGTGAGGAAACCCAGCAACATGTCAGAACTGAAGCTGCTCTGTACTGAGGAATGGACTCAGACTCCTCCAAGCTGCTGTGGACGACTGATCAGCAGCTACTGGAAACCTTTAGCTGCTGTTATTGCTGCACAAGGAGCTCACAGCAGACACTGAGAGCAGAGCTTCACACACTGTTACCACTCATATGAAGCTTTGGATCATTGTACTGAAGGAATAAAGGACAGAGGCTCATACTTCTGTGAAAACCTGCTGGTGTTTTGGGTCAGATTGATGCAGAATTATTGCACTTGTGTCCACAGAATCATCTCTTCAGTGATCTGACCCCAGGCTCTTCTCTGCAGTGATGCTGTTTAAACATCATGATCAGTGCACTGCTTTGATTTCAGATAGAGTTTTGTGCATCATCCATCGCGTCCTCCGTGTTGTGATGCTCGTCATGTAACCTGCCGCTTGCTGCGCTCTGTAGTGACGCCGTGCGGCCGCAGCAGCGCAGGACGCAGCGACGCGGCAGCTCCTCTCTGTGTTTTTCCGCTGCCGTTATTCTCACCGCGGCTCCAGCGCAGCTCCACCATGGAGACCAAACCGGTCATCACCTGCCTTAAAACGCTCCTCATCGTGTACTCCTTCGTCTTCTGGGTACGTTACCGTCTTTATTTTGTGGGTCTGCGTGTGTGTGTGTTTTTGTTGTGCGTGATGAAGAAGGGCTGGACAGCGGCAGCATCATCGACGGATTCATGCTGTTGTCTGAATAAATGATCGACACGCATGTATCCTGTCGATATATCAGCCGTGAACTGATACAAATATAGATTTTGATACGTGTGTGTGTGTCAGAGTGTGTGTGTGTGTGTTATATAACTGGGGTAAAGGTTACACATATTTTGGCTGCTGGGCGTCAGCGCGTATGTGGATCAGACGTAGCATCATGGTTGTTGTCAGTAAGGTGGAGGATGTGAACATCACCGCAGTGATTCAGGGACAACGTGAAGGGCCTGGTCTGAGGCCGGAGGCCCCTTTAAAGCCCGTTTTCTGTCCACAATCTGTGGATTCAGGCTGCTATAGAGCCTTAAAGGGACATTACACCTATTCTATATACTCCTGTATGTACTCTAGTATTTGTACTCGAGTATCTGCTGAACATATTTCAAATTAAGTGTCTTGTATGGGCCATAGATTGTAGTATAATGACCAGAATTAATGTTCCACTTATCTGTTAATGGAAGCATCACAGTGTAATCTCATTATGAGCAGTGCGAGCCCATATATTTTATTGTATTGTCACTTTTACTCCACTACATTACCCGCCTCCCAGCAGTACTGTAACTGGAGGATTAGGATTACATTTGTATTTATTTTCCTGCTTCAAACACATTCAATTTGTATTTTGATGTTGATGTTGCTTAACCTGCCTGTGTGGAACTATATTGTATGAGTTAATCATATATATCTCTTTAAAAAATAATAATCTGAAGACTGTATAGGCAAAATAAATGTAGAATAGAGAAGTAGTCATGTTATAGTCATGTCTGGAAGCTGAACCAGAGAATGCAAAGTCCTGCAGCTGTAAGTTTGGAGGGTCAGTAATGACTGATATTGCCATTATTGATAAATCTACCAAGTATTTGTACAGTTTGAAAATCCCATGGTAGCATCTTAATGTCTTTGTTTTGTCTGAGCAGAGTAGTTTAATAAACAAAAATATAATAATATCTATGTATCAGTGCTTAAAACTGAGCAAAGTAGAAAGCAAAACAACACAAGAGTGATGTGAGGACAGATGAAAGTGAAAGACAGGACTGGATTTAATGGATGGAAACCAGGCGGAGGCATCGCAGGGACTTCTGAGTCATCTAATGTTGACAGAATGAAAACATACATGAGCTGTTTTAAGATTTTGGAGAAGGTTTCTAACTGAAGCAAACAGGACGGCACTGTGTGTGTGTGTGGGGTTCAAAATCTGAATCAGAAATGTCCGGCAGAGGATGTGAGGCTAGCAGAGAGTGGATCTAGACTGGCTGACATATTAGAGTGATTGAATAGCATCATTTGAAGTTCTGGAGTCACTGAGCTGAAGATCGTTCAGAGGATTGTAAACCTGTGTGTCATCTGCATAGTGGTGAAATGAGACGTCGTGTCTTTGGATGATTTGGCTGAGTGGAAACATGGAGGTGGAAAACTAAATGACACCTGAACCTGAGCCCTGTGGGACACCACATGTAATGTGATGAGTTTCTGACACATAAGCTGGAAATTGTTAGCATGTTCGCACAATAAATGACCGTAGCATCAATAGTTTAAGGAGAATGACTACAGTATTATACAAGCCAACACAGCACTGCGGACGCCCCACATTCTACTTACCAGAGGGCTGAATCAACACCTCTGGAGGGTTTTTTTTAAAAGCAGCAAATCCTCACTCTGATTTTAATTAATGTGAAACTGTTCAGCAGGATTTAGGGACACTCATTTGAGGAGTATATTCAGTAAAATTGTGATTAAGGCTCTTTGTATTTGAATCAGAGGAATCAGCTCAAACCCAAACTTCGGAGGATGTGGAATAATGTTTCTCATTGGTTTGGCTCTGTCTTTGTTTACCTTTTAATTACCAGCTTCAAATATGATGTAGCATCTGTGTGAGAAACTATTTGAATTGTAGATTGCGTATTTTAAGCTAAACACAAAACTGTGTAGTTGAATTCAGTGTGTTAAATTTCCAGTTTAATTATAATGTGTTTACGCTGAACTGTAGGAAGTGAAAATAGCTCCAGGTAAAACCCCAATGAACCCAGAAAGTTAAAGCTGAGTCCGTGGGTGAGGAGCGAGCTCAGGCACGCATCCCTCCTGCTCTGCACACATGCACCGGGGTCACAAGTATGAACTTTTATATTTAGTCTGTACTGGAAGGTCTTGTAGCACCGCCTTACATCCACAGCATCAGGTTTCAGGCGCTCAAAGTGCACGAGTGTTCCCACAGCTCGCTGGGTCTCCTCGACGACCCCTGAGGCCTGGCGAGGGCGCCGCGACCACGCCAGGCCTCGGTTTCACTGTCAGCAGCTTATTGTGGAGAATAATAATGTCTTGAGTGCGAAGAGCGGCGTCGCCGTGCTTCACACACACAAAGCAGGAATGCAGAGCAGGTGGTGGAGACTGCATGGTGTCCTCGCCAGCATATTTTGTCATCGCACCTTCTGTTTCTTTATTAGGCCCAGAGAGGAGGAGGAGGAGGAGGAGGAGGAGGGAAGAGGGGGTGACCTGTTTTAAACTCTGTGCTGTAACCAGGGTGGCCGGCCAGGCATTGAATTTCAGACAAAACGTGCAGGGGAGGAGGAGGAGGAGGAGGAGGAGGAAGGGAGGCTGAAACTGTTTAGGATTCAGCAGCAGACGTGAAGTCTGCATGATTCGCTCCTTGATCTCCCAGTCGGCTTTAAAATTAACACTTCAGCGATGATGAGGCGACGCTTTATTTGTATTCTGCAGCATCTCTGCTGGGGGAGAGAGAGAGACATTTTGTCGCTGATGATTTAGGCCATAAGCAGTGAGTAGATCATGAAGAGGACAGTCTGCTCCGGCTGTTTGAAGCACCGTTAATAGATGTCATTATGCACAAATCGAATCATCAGCCTGCAGTCCTCCAGTTCAGCTGGACAGCGGGCTGCTTACATGAAGTTGCATTATCAAACGTGATGTCTGCCATGACAGTTTAATAATAGCTTTGTCACATGTGTCCTCCCAGAGTGGCTCTCAGCCTCTGAGAAACCAAGCCTACATGTTTAGGATTAAAAATGTAGTGTTATCATCAGAGAGCTGCTCCTTTTTGTGGGCGAATCAATGAGCACAACTGCTTTATGGCATTATTGGATTTTGCAATGATTTCTGCATCAGTGAAGTGATGAAGTGCTCTTATTTGTCAGGTGTTTAATTTGAAGCAAACAGCATCTATCCTTTCAGAATGGAAAGGCTGATAGATTATTATCACATTATGATGACAGGAAAATGTGATTTGTGGTTGCGGCAGGATGAATGCCCCCCCCCCACAGCAGGTCCACAGACTGTGCTGCTGAATTCTGCATGAATCCAATGAAGCCTTAGAAATACAATAAATTTGAAAAGATGAAGCTCTTATTTTGAAAAGTAGAAAATCTTAATAGGAGGAGATACATTCGGCAGATGACCCTTGTTGAAGGGCTCTCCCATAGACTTCAATGTTAAATTGAATTTTTATTAATATTTTGAAAACAAAACACATTTGAACAAATCTGAATACAAGTTTAATAGCCCTCGAAGAGCCCAACAGAATGATGTCTGAATGGTTTCTGAAGTTGAAGGTGGTTTCGAAGGCTCCTCCATAGACTCCCATGATAAAATGATGCAGAAATTGCTTAATATTTGAAAAATTATCATTTTTTGAAGGTCCTCTGAGACATTTTGATAGTTGAATGGCTGAAATCGGTCAATGTATGCTGAAGATACGCTGCGCCAAAAAGAAGAAGAAGAAGAAGAAGAAAGAGCATTAATCAAACTAATTAGCTTCTATTAGGTTCGATTTTTACAGCATGGATACCAGTGGTTGACTTATTTTGTAAAAAAAATAAGAAAATATTACCCAGAATCCAAAGTAAATGCATCACAATGAAATAAAAATGATACAAACAACATAGATCATGTAAGTGTGAAGCACTAAATCCTCATTTTTGAGTCCTTGTTGTCACCTGAGGACAGATTTTCCTCACCAGCTGCCTCCACTGTGACGCTGTGGGTGACATTCTCAGCAGGCAGGTTGAAGGACACCTTATAGCTTTGTTTACAAACGGCAAATAAATGATTCATTAGTGAAATACCATTTCAGGCCAGAGGCTGGTGATCTGTCACCGTGAGCAACCTTCGTCCAGTCACACCCTGCCAGCAGGGCAAAGTGTAACTGTTTACCTGCAGTTAAAAAAAAACATGGCAGCCTCGTTTGTGTTGTTGTTGTTGTTGTTGTTGTTAATCACTTTTGTGTGACGTCACTGAGTCACAGCTGAGAGGGAAGCGCCTGCTCGCTGCTCCCTCTGTCCTGTGAGGGCGGCAAACAGCCTCCTCTCAGAAAGGAGGAGGTTATAGGATGATGAGTTGGCCCTGGCTGGAGTCAGATCATCAGCAGCCGCTCCACACCACGCTTGCTTTCCGCTGCCAGCGAGACATACCCAGCTGAGCCGCACGGCGCTTCAGCTGCCTCGTACAACACGCTCTTTTATCCGGAGCCTTCATTTGAAATGCTAAGAGAGGCGCAACAGGAGGAAGCGTCTCGCCTCAGATCAAAGAGCTTCTTTGATTTGTCCTCTCTCTCTCTCTCTCTCTCTCTGTGTGTGTGTGTGTGTGTGCAGGTGATCGCCATCCTGTACTCCAGATAAATTTGTGTCTTCTGTCTCCCGTCTCCTCCTCCTCACTCTAATTGCTCGCCTTTCTTGTTCCACCTTGATCCTCTTTCTCCTCCCCCTCCTCCTCTTCCTCCTCGCCACGCTGCTAAAACACAACCATTGTAATACGAAGATAAAGGCTTTGTGCGCCGCTTTCATTCTGTTTCCTCTGTCTCCTCAGATAACAGGAGCCATCCTGCTGGCAGTGGGAGTATGGGGGAAGTTGATGCTGGGCCCGTACATCTCTCTGATAGCCGACAACTCCACCAACGCCCCGTACGTGCTCATTGGCACCGGCACTGTCATCATCGTTTTCGGCCTGTTTGGATGCTTCGCTACCTGCAGAGGAAGCCCATGGATGCTGAAGCTGGTGAGAGGCTGTGGGAGGAAGGGTGATGAAGAGTGCTGTGGGTGCTTGATTAATTAGCCTCAGGTCACATGATAACAGGGAATAATGGCTGACCTCTATCCTGCAGAGAGAGGGATGTGAAATCCAGTAGATGCTGCAGGGCACTTTGTTCAGCTAATGAGTGTGTGTGTGTGTGTACAGCCATAGGCAAATGATATTAAACTGAGGCAGAGGGTTTTCATGCAAACTATGCAAATCTCCCTCTCTGCAGTACGCCATGTTCCTGTCCCTCATCTTCCTCGCCGAGTTAGTGGCAGGAATCTCCGGATTTGTGTTCCGCCATGAGGTCAGTATCATCGAACAGATTTTATTTACACAAGCGCTGTGTAAAACGAGAGCTAATGTCTTTGTTTGCATGCTGCAGATCAAGGGAACTTTTGACAGAACATACACTTACGCAGTCAAGAACTACAACGCCGAGGATGAGGCGAGCCGTGCTGTTGATAACTTGCAGCACAGGGTGAGTCACTGTCTCATAAAGATTCATTCCTTCATTTTTAGCACCACATGCACACAAAAAGGAAAAGACTCAGGCCGAAGCCATAACTGTACAGTTTATACTTCTGCGTCAACAACGTGTCAGCTGTACGGAGGGATCCAGGCGTATCCATGACTTCTGATCTGCTCTTCCTCTCAGCTGCGTTGCTGTGGCGTTTATAACTACACCAGCTGGTTTGACAGCAGGTATTACGTCTCCAACGGGATTCCTGCCAGCTGCTGCTTCAACTCCTCAGACTGCAACCCCGAAGACCTCCGCAATGCAACTCTAGCCCCCACCAAGGTCTACCACCAGGTCAGTGTGTGGCTGTTTCTCTGCTGCCTGCTGACATCAGACATGTCTCATTTTTTTTTTTTACATCTTGTCTCCATGCTGCCTCAGATACTCTCCCACATACCCGTCTTGTCCTTAATGTGCACATACTTTAACATGTCGCACCCGGGCCCTCTGCAGACTAACCTGCCCCCTCTGTTTCAGGGCTGCTTTGAGCTGGTGACTTCATTCATGGAAACCAACATGGCTATCATCGCAGGAGTGACGTTCGGGATTGCCTTCTCACAGGTAGGAGTCGAGGGAGAGCAGGTGATAATGGCCTCAGATGTGTACGGTCACAGCTAACATCCTGTCTGCCTTCCAGCTGATTGGCATGCTGCTGGCCTGCTGTCTGTCCAGGATCATCACAGCCAATCAGTACGAGATGGTGTAGCTGATGTGAGGTGGCAGGTGAGAGACAAACACGCACATTTAAACCCCGTTTAACAGGGGTGTGGTTCTTAATTCTTACGCAGTGAATTGTGTTTGTCTTTCCAGGGAGATGAAGAGAAGACAAGATAAAGAGCCGTAAGACATGATGAGAACGAATTCCCAAAACACATCTGGAGTGGAATTTACCTCCCTCCGTCTCTCTGCCTGAAATCTCAATGTAATATCTTAATGTATCTTACTGTAAAGCACCATTCCTTGACTCACAGTTGCATCAGAGCTTTCTATACCACACATCACATTGCTGCTTGATGTAGAAGTTGCTCATTATCTCGGATCAGTATAGCCCAGTACAGCGAGCGGTATACGGACCAGAGCCGTCTGCGCTGGCAGCGGCGCTGGTCCTCCTCGGCTGGTCGCAGCATGCGTCATCAGGAGAACTCTGCACACCTTTGTACAGAACGACTGAACGTTTAATAGAACGGGTTTAGTTTTGCATCATCTGACTTTGCTATCGCTCATCATTGTATATTCCTATGGTTGTGACACTTTGTGAACTGATTATGTGTCCTATAGGAGGGTAATTTAGGTTTATGGAGGAACATGGAGGGTTGAAGTTGTAGAGTATTTTTCAAGATAAAGCATATTTTTTGTCCAGAATATTAAATTATAAGTGAAAAATCAAATTATGAAGCTTTAATCTGGAATAAATTCAATCTTAATTTTGAAAGTGATGAACTTTTATGTACATCTACAGCCTGTAACGATACGATATGGTGATTAAAATAATTTCATGGAGAAAAAAGAGATAATTTCATCCAACCAGTTATGAAAACAAGGCCTGGTCACACAGACAGTTATTATAACTATAACGGATGGAGTGTCCATGATGCCACCTGTAGGGGTGTGGGAGGGTCCAACTGTCGCCATGTTGGCAGCATCACAGTCTGCCTAAACTCCAAATACTGTTAGCACACATGTCTGTCACTCAAAGCATTAACACCCATAACTATGCAGAATTTTAAATCCTATATAAACAAGTGAGTTATAAAAAATTAAAAATTAAAAAAACTCCCCCATATAGTTATAGTTCAAAAGGGAATTTATCACTTTCTGCTGTAAATTTGGAGCCAGCCCCTAGAGGCTGCAGGGTGAACTGCACTTTTTAACGCTAAAGTATGGGCTTCATATAAAAAACACATCAAGTTTGATTGGGACTGTAGATTCAGGTGTGACCAGGCCTTTTACTAATGTGTAAGGTTAGAGAAAGAAGACGTCTCAGAGCTACAGACAGTATTGTTGGTTTTGGAACGTGCCGACCTTCCCAGTGAGATGAGAGGCGTGGTAATCTGGAGCGTATACAGAGCTGTTTTAGTTCTTGTTGTTTTGTTTTTATAGGGAAGCAAGTGTCGGGATGTATTTAGCTTTAAATAGACCTGCTGATAATCTTGTTTTTAACACACCTCGAAGTGTTGTTCAGCATCATTAGTTTTCTTCTGGTGGATTATAATCCCAGTGGTCTGAGCAAAATCCACATTAGCCGGACAAACAGTGTTCATCTCGTATTTACAGTATTCTGTGTAGTGCAACAACCTGCTGCTGCCATCATCATCATCATCATCATCTGTAGATATGTATTGGAAATGTAATTTATATGATGTAATGTTTCTCATATGCTACTAAGTATCAGTGTTGTGTCAGTTTGGAACCTGCACTTTGTGCTGTTGTTTAATAGTTTATAGGAAACTCGCACTGAAGAAAAATAGTTGTGGCTCTGCTGTATATTTATTATGGTTTGGTTCAGTTTACAGTTTCACCAAGTGATTTTCTATCTCTCTTTCAGAATGTGTGTGTGTGTGTTTCTGGATCCTGTTGTGTTCAGTTTTGGTCAGTATTCTGTTGTGGCTTAATTGCTTTTAAAGCTGTAATCTTTTTTTCCCGTGAATGTATGTTTAATTTTCATTTTTTTCAGCACTCTTTCAAACTTATTTTCTTCAAACTGATATTCACGTCCTGTATATACTAAATTGTAATACCATCCAGCTTACACATGGGGTCACTAGACACTGAAGAACAAATGCACCATGCTGTCTACTATTGACTAAGTCACCATCAGTGGTCTTATTATCAATAAATAAACAGATTAACAGTGCTGTTTGGGGTTTTATTTTATTTTATTTTATTTTATTTTATTTTATTTTATTTTATTTTATTTTATTTTATTTTATTATGTGCACTTTGTGTTTGTATATTTTGGCACTTTTAATTTGGAGGTCGTAGCTTATTAAAAGTGATCATAACGGTGCAAATGATCTATTTAGCTTCATATTAGGTGATAGAAACTATTTAAATCATACTGAATGCAGGTAAAGACTGTACCAGCTGTCACAGCCAGTTTTAATTCATTCATTCATTCATTCATTACTGAGGCATAAAAACAAAAACCTAAAACAAACAAAAAACAGTTTAGCAGCTTTCTCTCTTGGCAGTGAACACAGGGGGGGAAAAAATCAGATTAAAGTAATTAATTTAATTTGAAATTTAATTTAATGAAATTCTCAATGAATAAATAAATAAATAAAGTATAAAGAACTGTTCCTACCCTCTTTGTGTTGACTTAATTGTTCTGTATCACTTAAATTCTTAAAATAATAATTAATAATATTTTGAATTTTTATTGAAATAGTATTTTATTATTATTAATTAACACTATTTAACCTGACGGTGTATAAATCATGAGTCAAAGACGAAACAAGCGGAACTAATGTTCTTGTGTCCCTGTAGGGGGTCGGGTCATTATTACCTGCGCCATTAACGTCAGTGTTTGTTATTGTTACTTTTCCGGTGTCTGTGGAAGATAATGATGATGAAGATGCTGCAAGTTAAGCGCTTTAATATGAACAAAGATTCAGATTTATGGAGACTCGTTCGGCTTGAAGTTCTTCTCTTCACCCCTCTGTGAGTGGACGCGGCCAGTGAGGTATGCAAATTGTTTGTTTACGTTATTTAGCAGCAGATAAGTATGCTAATGTGTTAGCTTACTTTGCTTTGACAGTAGCGTGGCAGCCGGTTTACGTGTTAGCATAAAAATAATTCATAACAACTTATAACTGTGTGTGTTTAAGAGCACATTTATTAGGATATGTGGTGGTGGTCAAAGTGCTCAGTGGTAACTTTGGGTGGTAGGTTGGTTTGCGTCCTCCGCCTCATGATGGCGCTTGGGTACCAGCGGAAAACGGAACCGTGAAGAGATTTTTTTTCACGGAGAACACACACACACACACACACACACACACACACACACTCTGCCTTTCTCTTGTCCTCATCCTCCTCCTCCGCTGCTGCTTCTGTGGGCTGCATCGGAAACAAAGCCGGAAAAAGCGGTGTGAGGGTGAGACAGGGAGACAGACAGGGGGAGAGGAGAGGGAGAGGAGAGGGAGGCAGGCAGGCAGCTACCGCGCTCCAACCATCCGACGGGGCTCGCTCCAGTCTCGTTACGCAAATTACCGGCAGAGTGGCGCGGCAGTGGGTCCGCTAATGGAGCGTGCGTGCCGCTGGCTTCCGCGCCCTGCCTCTCCCCCGCCTCCGCCTCCCGACTGCACATAATGGGTTATCGGCTAGAGGGAGGCATCCACCGGGGAAGCGCTATTACTCTCTCTCTCTCTCTCACACACACACACACACACACACACACACACACACACACACACACACACACACACAACGGAGTCCAGAGCGCACAGACACGTCCGTGCGCAGCCTATCTAATTATAAAAAGTCTACAGTGTCAGCCCGCGCTGTTTTTAATTAAAACACAAAGCGCTGTGTTTTTGTTGAAAGAAGGGAATTCAGGTTTAGCCCTCTTGTTGACTGTAATGTGACACGTTCCAGTGATGGCTCAGCAGGTTGAGTCCTTCCTGTCAGAGGATCACCTTTATGGGAAAGTCTCAACATCTATCTGAACATCTCCTAAAACCTGTTAGTGTCAGTGAGGGCGGTCTAGATACAGGAGGAGTGTGTAAGTCCAAATTAATTCCCGTTCAGCTTGGTTCCTTAATGAAAAGTCTCTCCACAGAAAATCACGTGTAGGCACAATGATGGATTCTATTATCCTGGGTCCTTGGAACCTTGAATGATCTTTCAGGTACAACATTAAATTGAAAAAAGTATTTTCCACCAACTAATTTTGCTTCATGTTTACTACGATTTCAGCAGTCTAGATCTGTTTATGAGATATAACTGAAGAAAGAGGACTGACGTGAAGTCTGCTTTAGGTTTTGAACAGTGCATCATGGGACATCTGCTCTTTTGAATTTCTAAGAAACGAAGGCTGATGTCTCAGCTGTGTCAATTAAGTTTAGGCTTAATAAATGAATAATAATAATGTTTTGTTTCAGTTGTCAGATCAGCGGCATTTCAAACCCTTTGAGATTCAGCGCTAACTTTGCGATCGATCGCGTCATGATGCGTTTTAAAGGAGATACTTGTGCCATTTTAGAGTCGTATCTGCCAGTGAGCTACATCTCATGTTGCTCATCACAAGAATAATTTGTTTTTGTGAAGATTACCAGCTTCAAACCATAACATTAAGTGGCACACGAGGCTCAGTATAAAAGAAATGTGTTTTCAAATGGCAGCGTAATCAGATTAAAAATCTTATTAAATCCCTGACAGGAATTACTTTGACTGCTTTAATGTGATCTTATTATGAATTTCATTTTCAAAACTTGCAGAGGGAGCACTTAGGCTTCACACACACACACACAGAGACCTCTCCCCCTGCTCTCCACAGTGATGCCTCATGTATAAAGTCATATAGCAGGCCTTTCCCCGCTCCACCTGACTGTTTGTGATGTGTGCGGTTGTTGCTCTTGCTGCCGTTGTTGTTCTAATTGCTGTTGTTGCTTCGCCTGCAGCTTCGCCGCTGAACTCACACGCCCCTGCCTCACACTTAGTTTTCAGCAACATGCAGTTGTGATGACAAGTACTAGAGTTCCCACTCAAGCTGCCTGTTCCTATACGCAGCTCAGCTCAGCTCAGCGCACCGCTCCTCACCTCCCCTCCACCTCCCCCACTTTCTCCTCCCTGCCTCACTCTTTGAAGCCTCCAGGATGATGATGACACCCGCCGTAATCGGTGGATGCTCGGCTTCTGACATGACACACAATCGAGAAACCCCTCCCGAACTGATCCGGGTTTCGCTGTTGCATTCAGGCGCAGTGCGTCCTCTGACAAGTGGAAAGGCCTTTCACGGGAGAATAGAGGAAACCGGCGAGGTGGGGCTCATGATTGACAGCCCTGTTGAGAAAGCAAAGCCAGCTCCTGTTTCTATCTGATCTCAGCTCAGCAGTGGTGCACATTTGCTCTGCTGACCTGCTTTTTTTTCTCTAACTGGATCTGGGATCAGATAATCTTCAGAGGGAGGGGAGGTTAAGATTAGTTCATTTGTGTGGAGCTTTGCTTCAATGGCAGGTTTGACGTGGGACCAAGCTTCAACAGCGAGAGAGAAGACACATTTATCCAGATACTTAAATACAAAACCAAGGCGCTTAATTTTGTGCTATTTTACAACTCATTCATTATTATTGGAAACAACTTTAGTCTGGCTTGAATTAAAAAACACAGACCATTTGCCAGTGACATTGCATTTGTAGTCCCATTTAACCCCTTGCTAGCAACCACCTTTTTAAAGCGTATTTAAAAAATCATCAGTGAGATACTTGGTAGTGTGTTTTATGTCAGAAAATTAAAATAAAGCATGAAAATCTCTTGAGCTTGTGTTACACACAGATCAAAAATATCATTGACTTCAGGGTGAATGAACACATGCACCCTGTAGATCCCCCACTCAACAGTAAAATGCTGCATTACAGTAACATAAACCAACATTTCCTAATGTTGAAGTACGTCTCCTTTTGATCTGATAATAATATTTGTTTACATAAAGCACATTTCAAGTACAAATGCACAATTAACTTGCTAAACCTTTCTCCACCTCCACTAATTATGAGATGAAACTGTAGCTTGGGACTCTTATCAGGTCATTTGTACGCTGTATTGTTACTAAAACCCTGATACTTCTTCCACTGCTTGCTTGAGAGGGGGAGGTGGTGGAGATGGGGGGGGGGTGTGGTACCAGCAGAGTTAGAGATAAATGAAAAGAGACGAGACCGACGTGCCAGGACGGCACCGGAAGTAGGTGGGGACACAGAGAGAAACCCACTCAGCAGGTTTTACCGTCCGTGTTCACATTCTCTTCATTCCTGCTAAGCAACGCTGATTCATCTGTTATGTATCTAGAACAAACCGGCTCACATACACATCTTCCTCTTTTTACATGCGGTATCATGTAGGCCACCTTTCTCCCTCACTTACATCATTTCTGAGAGGCTACATCCCATAATGCAGTGCTCTTGGTTTGGGACTCAGCACCAGAATCGTGCTCGTGTTGATGCTGCACAGTGGGAAAACATGTTTGTACAGTTTCACCTTGACCAGACATGTTTACCAATGCTCAGATTTCAGACTGAGTCCTCCCACAAACCACTGCACATAATAATAAATACTAATGCTGGGCTATTTCTGTAGCAGGGGCTGTGTGGGAGTCCCCCTGTTTACCGGCAGCTGAAGGGTAGAGAGGAAAATCAGCTCTCTGCCATCGCTGCTGGATACTGGCTGGTGCAACAGTTTGTGTTTTCAGTGTAATTTGAACAGCCTGTCAGCGCTGCCCACCAGTTTATATGCTAAACTTACACTGAGGGGAAAAGGATTAAAGTGTGGCTAGTGTGAAACGGCACGTTTTCAACACATGCTGCACTCCCATGAGGGTCCTATAAGCAAAAATGGATTTGTTGAAGATACTTCTTGATGCGTCCCTAACGTTAAATACACAGTTCCTCCTCCTTTTTTTTCATAATATCCAGAAAAATATTGACTAACTAGAGGAAAATATTGTACTTTCAAACACTAAAATATGAGAAAGCCATCAGGATTAATCACAAGGTCCTTTAATTCTGGTCTTCTTGTCACATTTTAGAGCTTAATGACCAGTTAGTGGTGTCAACAAAGGGAGAGTTCCCCTCTAAACTTAAAGTGGTTCCCTTCACATGTATTCCAATTCAGTTTAGTTGCATACTTGTGTAAAATTTCACAGCTGTCTAATGTCCCCAAAGCCATGAAAATGTCAGGAAGAGAAGCAGAGGAGGGATCCCTGTGTTAGGCTCATGCCACAGTGATGACAGTACTGTTAGAAGGAGAGAACCAGCTGTCAAGCAACTTGTTTCAGTCTGTGCATTAAATTAGTGTAACCTCAGTTCGAGCTGAAGCTTCACAGCTCCACCACGTGTTGCTATGTTTTCTCTCACTGAGAGACAACAACTGGGGGCTTTGTTCATTGGTGTGAGCGTCGACGTGTCCCGCCCCCCGAAACGCACTCAGCCATGTGATTGGCTTCCCTCTAAACCCGAGCAGTGGGCCGATGGCTTAGTGGATGAATATTCATGAGGCCAGCCAGCTCGGCCCGGCCGGCCTCACCCTGCCTGCCTGCCTGCCTGCCTCAGCTGTGTGGCTCATCGGAACAGAATGTGAGGTGATGTAATGTCAGTCGCTTCTTTCACCGGAAGAGAGCTCTGAGTAAAGATCCAGATACTGGACAGCACACTGCGCGCACGGTAAGTTTGGGGGTGTTTCTGTGCGTAAATACGCGCGCTGAGACTGTGCCAGTATCCAGAGTTAAAATGAGGTCTGAATAGTAGATTTTCCGGTTTTCATGAGCTCTGCAGAGATGCGGGCAGTCTGAGGTCTACCTGTCAACTTGAAGCCACTCCTGTTGCTGAATTTGCGCCAACTCCTCTCCTCTCTGTCGTGTGCTATTTCAGGTCACTTGGCTCCGCTTACACTTGAGGGAGAACTGGACAAACAGGTTGTGGCACCGCCTTGAAAGCACGGAGCTACCTATATAAAGAGACACCCGTCCTCACAATTTGGAAAGAAAGAGAAGGGCGCAGACACTTGAAGGGGGAAACAGAAGAACCTCGCCTGATTTACAGAACAGCCAATCCCCGCTGCAGCATTACAGACAGACAGAGCCGCTGGTTTAAGCCGATCAGCCCGGAATTAAAGCCGAGGAGCATCTCTCACAACAAGCAGGAACCAGGGACAAGGAGTTTTTATTCATCTTTTGCTGTTGAGGAGAGAGAAACTCGTCAAGATGATGATGCAGCTCCCAGAAACCACCCAGCAGAAGAACTCCCTCCTGAACGCCATGAACCGCTTCATCGGCGCTGTGAACAACATGGACCAGACCGTCATGGTTCCCAGTCTGCTGCGGGACGTCCCGCTGGACGAGGACAGGGAGCTGAGCTGCGTGAAGTCGGACTTGGAAGAGGGGGACATGTACAGCTACTACCAGCTGCTGAAATCGATCCGCAGGGACATCGAGTGGGGGGTCAGGTGCGCCACGGCCGACGAGAGGCGCATGGAGAGCATGAAGATCACCCGCACCAACTCGTCCGCATCCACGTCCTCCTCCGCATCTTCCACATCCTCCGATGACGACGATGAAGAGGACGAGGATCTGGAGAAGCAGTTCCAGTTTCACCTGACCGGGCTACACGGGGTGCTGTCCAAGCTCACACAGCAGGCCAACTGCCTCACCAAGCGCTACAAGCAGGAGGTCGGGATCGGAGGATGGGGCCAGTAAGCTGCACAGAAACCCTGAAAAGAACTTGTTTTTTGTTTTTTTACGACTCTCTGTCATTGGGCCTCGTTGCTGCTACTGCTGCTGCTGCTGATACCACTGATGAAATGAACAGACAGATGTTTGAATGGTGGAGAAGAAAGCAGCGTCCAGAGGCCGCCGTGGTGTTGGTTTACCCTGTGACTGTAAGATGTGTTGATCCTGAAGAGAGCATCTGTGTGCCCATCACTGAACTCCACTGTTTTGCACTCCGCAGTGTTGCACACATGATGCATTCATTTCACTTGATACACAGATGAAACATATTTAAACCTTTTATTTAACGTATATTTATTACTTTTTAAGAGCCGAGTATTATTTCAACCTTGGAGAAAGGAGTTTGAACCGCCCCTCTGAGGAGTGACGGATACTGACAAAGGACTTGGCAGACTTGTTGCTGCTGATGATGTCAGTGTGTTCAGATGGACCATTGCTCCTTTCACTTTAGAGTCCTTTTGAATATATTTTGCTGGGAAGGAGGCAGATGCTTCACTTGTAGCTGCCTATGATCTCCGGCTGTCCTACATGATCAATGAACTGGAATCAACTGATAATTCTTCTGCACAAGAATAATGAGGCTTTCCATGAGATCCATTGTTGTTATTGTCTTTCAGCTTTTCAGTTTGCCTTGTTGTCAAAATATGCAAAAGTCTGCACTGTTTTTGTACCAATAACGTTTGTTACTGAAATAAACTTTTGTATAAATGTACTGCACTTGTTTTGTCTTGTTTACGTGACCTAAATTATTTATTTTATGAAATTTATTTCATAGGTTTGTTTTTCTCATCCTCCTTCGTGCACTGTTAGCACAAGGAATATCCAACGTATAAGTGATCCTTTCCCTTTGATCACAGAGAGAAGCCTGTAGGTAATGATTAAATATTCATGTAATGGCTATATAGAGAAAAATTATGTGTTATAAATGTTTGAGAATCTCAATAAACTTGAGAATTATCAAGTTCTAAAGAGTGAAGAGAGGCTTAAGAGACGGAAAACACCCCAATATTTAAAAAAAATAATTTATGTTTCAATTGAAAGAGAACGGCAGGCTGGGTCACTGTGGTATTATGTTTCTAAAAAAACAGTGTCTGGGAGGAGGAGGGGCCTAAGAAGACAAAAACAATGACAGATCATCTGTTGATGTTCTTGGGTACATGTATGTGCCATCAACACGGTGACATATATTCATGAGCCTTGCCGGTGATTATGAAGTGGGCAGTGTGCAGTGATAATAAAAGAAACGCCGGCAGATTCCACCGGTGTTTGAAAGGGAGAGGTGCCAGCAGTGACAACAAGTCAGAGTCTAAAGATAAGATGGTGGGAAAAGGTTTGTTATTATTACACACAAGACTTTTTCTTTCATTTCTCCACCTGCATCATACTTAAAAACATGCAATCCCTCTAGTTTGCTGTTAAATCTTTGTGCTATTAATGTGCATGTATTAGCTGTTTTATGTAATAATGTACCAGGTAACAAAAAAAGAAACAACAGAATTCCTTCATTGTTGTTTGACTATAACTCACAGTGACAGCCTCAAAGGCCACCAGGTTCAGCCCGAGTTTCGGTGTCACAATAGGTCACAATAGGTGAACAGACGGCACACACACCCACTGTCTCTCATGCACAACACACATGTGTGCACACTTTGTGCACAGTATGTGCAAAAATCTGTTTAAAAAAAACAATAACTGGGGTATAAATCAATCACTTTGATATATTTATCTCATTTCTCATTTCATTTCAAGGTCTTATAATAGTGTTTTCAGAGTGGTAGCCTAATATTTATTTACATATGGGAGTACAAAGTCTTAAAATTATACGTAGATGTGTTAAGAAAAATCTTCTTTGATATTGTGTGCACCTTAAATTGTTAATTTATATGTTTAACATGCCAGAAAGGACAGAGACGCTGAGAGCCGGCCTGCGCGCAGTGGTCCTTTTTGTCCCTTTGTGCACACGGTAGAAACCGGAAGTGCAAGGAAAGCTACAGCAAAACAAAAACATAACTGAAGAGAAATTATCTGAATAACGGTCGTCACTTAAAAATGGATAATCAAAATGTAAAGACAGCGAACAACGACACACGCTGCGTGTTTTTTAATACAGACTCAGAAGACTACCGATGCGTAAGTAGCTAACGTCATCAGTTTGTCGGCTAATTAGCTAGTTAGCTACATGACGTTTGACGGTTAGCTACACGAGGGTTTTGCTGGCAGTGGTAAATGATGTATTTTACCTGATTTTGTGCGTAATAATTGGGGAATTGATTAGAGTGATGATGAATGGAGCCCTGATACCTGCACGGTATGTGCTGCTGACATGTAACGATACAACCGAGCTGTCAGTCATTTTAACATGTTGGGTGCATAAATTAATTAGCTTGGATGAAATCTAACGTTATATTGATGCTTATTAACTTTCCACAGGCGGCCCTAACAGTTGTTTCAGTTGCTAACGGAGTGATAATTCTGCTCCATTGTGCCTGACGAGCCAAGTAAAGAAGCTAACTGACCTGAGCATCATCATCAGCCTTATGTCATTTCAGATCTGAGCCTAAGTTTAGAGGAAGAGTGATTATTATGGTCAGAATTTAAGAGATAAGCCAAGAAGTCAGAGTGCAGCAGATTGTTATGATGACAAAAACCAGTTCGGCAAGTGAAGATAATTATGAAAGAGAAACAAAAATAAAAATAAAAACAGCAGTAACTGAGTTTATTTAGTGTTTATCCTTTATTCTTTTATACTCTAATGTATTTAGTAGTTATAGTTATTTTGACTCAACTTTACATACTCTATCAGCAAAGTATAGTAAATTTACCATAAAATGCATGCATGCTGTCAATCTGTCGTCCAATTTGGCTAAATAACAACAAGGACAGTAATGTATTTAAGTTTCGAGGCCTTTGATTGTAACAGTGTGCAGCCTGGCTGTGACTGACTGGCATCAGCTGTGTTGTTTGACGAGGGTAACGTAGTAAACAGAAGTTGCCACTCCTATGAATTCCTCAGAAAGATTTGTCTCTGATCGACTGTGCTGCTGCACCTGTTGTTAAGTCTGCTCCAATTTTTCCTGCACCATTTTAATTTTTGTTTGTTTGTTGTTTTGCTGGCTTCCTGTCTTTGCTTGTGTCCAGATTAAGACCTAAGTCCACTGGCAAAGCCTTCACTTTCCTGTCACTCCTCGTCACTGCTTGCTCTTGTTGTTTCGTCCATTGCAACAGGAACCCTTTGCAACCAAGTGTAACACCACCCAGAGACAGAAAACTGCTACTAGTGGGTTGAATCAGCACCTCTGTAGAAAGTAAAGCACAAAAAGTCCCTGTGGATTTGTATAGAAAAATGATTGATGCACCCTTCAACACTTCCCTTATCTCCAGAGTAACCTAATCAAGAAGTACCCCAGTTGGATACTCTGTTGTATCTTGATGCTAAATCAAGGTTGACATATGCCGGGCAGATTAGAAACCAGAGACAGGATCAGCAGCACCGTCTCTGGTGCACTGAATGTGTTAATGTGTGTAGGTGTTGCCTTGCGTGCCGTGCCAGCAGCATCTTGCTCCGGGTTCTCTTCTGTTCTCTTGGCTCAGCTGTATTAAAGGAGGAATGCTGCAGTAATGCTGTCTCGCCTGGATGCAGAGTCTCCCTTCTGCTGACAAGTGATCGCTCATAACTGCACGCAGTTGATCACTGTGTCTCTTCTACTGTCCAATTAACCTAGATAGAGTTGGCCCACTTTGACCTAGCCAGATATCCAAGTTTGATGAGTTTTGTGACAAGTTGTTGAGTCAGAATATTCATATGTTCATTCATTTTCTATTTTTTCACATTAGTGGGAGGAAAACTAGTGCATGTGGTGTTTCAGTCACTCCTGTGTGACTCTGACATGACAGCAGCATCCTGGCTGTGTCAGATGACCAACATCAGTCACTTATTTAAGTGCTGATTCAAGATTATGAACAGATTTGGCAGATTAGTCAATAGTTAAAGATCGAGGGGCGATAGCATAAGGCGGTTTTTAACTGAAGTTAGTGATTCAACCTTTGCCTTTTTCTGAATAGCAATAAAAGTCAAAAATGATAATTTAGTAGAGATGATACAGATGTTTGCGTATCGTGAGGAGTAGAATCACTTCAAAAATGGCACAATAAACTTTTCAAACAGCAGGATGACTCATGCATTATTTATGAAGGGATTTGTAACAAAGTGTGTAGTCTGAGCCTTTTTAACATTCCTGCAGTGCCACGTTGGGAGCCATTATTTAAATGTAATTAAAACAGTAATAAACAGGTACAAGGCCTCGGAGAAAAAAAAGTCAGTATGCCTCTTAGTAAATTAATTCTTTTCTGTCTCTGCGCTCTGATACCTTACACCACTACCAAAACTATGCTTATATATATAATCTGAATCCTCATCCATGTGTTCGTGTCACTTTTTTTTGTCAATATGTGTCCTGCTTTCCGTTTACAGCAGTGTTTTTGCAGAGGTGACAATAGGTTGTTAGGCTGATCGGCTGTTGTCGCTGTGGCTGCTGTGAGGATGCATGTGCAGGATGTGTGCCGAAGGCCAGAACAGTAATGAAGCACCTCTCTGTTTTGCATGTATGGCTGCTGCTGGTCCTTTCATTTCCCCTGAAGCTTACAGGACTGGCTCACACATTTTCATTCTCATCATTCCGCTCCTTTTAAGTACCTCTCTGAGTTCTCTGAGATTGGTTTCAGGTTGCAAGCAGCTCCTAACGAAATATGTGGAGTTTCAGGTTCTGACCTTGTTAAGACATCACCTCTGTGTTTATAACATGTTAGAATGATGGGTAAAATACATTCAGCACCACCTGAGCTAAACCTTTTACATCATTTCTTTGCCTTGTGTGCTGACCAGACTAACGTGTTGATGAGCGTTGACAGGAGTCGTGCTGTAATGTGGCTCTTTGTGTCTTACAGGTGGTGATTTTAACAGTAAAACGAGCCACAGGAACCTTTTCCTTAGTAGGATGGTAAATATCGCTTTGAATTAAATGCTTTTCCTTTTTACAGTTAAAATCATATTGATCATTGTGCCTGTTTTTATTTGTTACCTGAAGTTCCTGAATCAGTGTTTTGTTTGTTTACTGTCCACCTCAGGTGCACTCATGCAGGTTTTCGTGGTACTAACATGGCAGCATTTTTCAGAACGTACTGCAGCTGTTCTGTGGATTTTATCTCTTCATCGGCTGTTTTGTCGCTTCTTGGAATCCAACGCTGATTCCAAATGATCTGGCCTGGTTCGAAGAACCTCGTAAAAATTAAGGATCATGTCAGATGGGCCTCCTGCAGAGGCTGAGACTAAATTTAGGAAATTTATTTGTCCAACATTGGCTAAAGTCTGACTAATAATCAATCATTTGAATTGCACTGATTGTGTTTTTTTGTCCATGATTCAGTCCTTTAATATTGTGTTTGTAGTTCTTTAAGTGGCAAACTTGCATGTTTTCCTGGTCAAAGGTCTAACTGAAATAATATCAGCCATTATAGAACAATTTGTGTGTGTCTTTGTGTGTGTGTGTGTGCCTGTGTGTCTGTGTGTGTGTGCGCCTGTGTGTCTGTCTGTGTGTGTGTGTGTGCGCCTGTGTGTGTGTCTGTGTGTGTGTGCGCCTGTGTGTCTGTGTCTGTGTGTGCCAGTGTGCGTGTGTGTGTGCCTGTGTGTGTCTGTGTGTGTGTCTGTGTGTGTTTGTGTGTGCGTGTGTCTGTGTGTGCGCCTGTGTCTGTGTGTGTGTTTGTGTGTGCGTGTGTGCGCCTGTGTCTGTGTGTGTGCCTGTGTGTGTGTTTGTGCCTGTGTGTGTGTGCCTGTGTCTGTGTGTGTCTGTGTGTGTGCCTGTGTGTGTGTCTGTCTGTGTGCCTGTGTGTGTGTCTGTGTGTGTGCCTGTGTGTGTGTGTCTGTCTGTGTGTCTTTGTGTGTGTCTGTGTGTGTGCCTGTGTGTGTGTCTGTCTGTGTGTCTGTGTGTGTGTGTGTGTGTGTGTGTCTGTGTGTGTGCCTGTGTGTGTGTCTGTGTGTGTGTCTGTGTGTGTGCCTGTGTGTGTCTGTGTGTGTGCCTGTGTGTGTCTGTGTGTGTGTCTGTGCCTGTGCCTGTGTGTGTGTCTGTGTGTGTCTGTGTGTGTGCCTGTGTGTGTGTGTGTGGGGGCTGTGATGATGTATGCTGCAGTAATTGGCCTGTAATGCTCGAACTGTTATCATTAAAATGACACCTCCTCTTCTTTCTCGCTCTCCTCAGCGTCTTCATGCTGTTTGTGATCTGGCTGCTTCGGAGGTATCACTCCTTGGCTCAGGTAGGTTCGTGCTAATGTGCAGTCGGTGCGTTTTGATGCTTCTTCTTCTTCACGTTGCTGTTTGCTTCATTGCCACCGGAAATTTGTTCAATTAGCCATGTCAAATCTTGGCATAATTGAACCCAATTAAAATTCACAGATTAATGAATTGTGGAGTTAATTGATGTACGGTCATTTTGTGATACAGCTGCCATCTTGTTCTTCCTCCCTTCTTTTTCTCTACTCGTATCCCAATAGGATTTTTTTTTTTTTTGCTAGCGTGTGTTTCCTTCTGGAATTTTCTGAGCCGGCTCTTTGTTTTTGTGTGCTGGAGGCCGGTCCTGCCGGTCTGTCAGGTTCAGCAGCACCTTATTCTCCTAATCTGAAGTAAATGACAGCTTAATGTTGGGCTCTGATGGATCCTATTACCTCAAGTCCGGGTCGCAGCGGAGTGACCCCCCGTCCTCCTGCTCTACCTCCCCCATCTTCCTCCTCCTCCTCCTCCTCCTCCTCCTCCTCCTCCTCTTATACCACATAAAACCCTCTCCATGCGTTCATCCACTCACAAAGGTTATCTGTCAGTCAATAGTCTTTAGTGCTCTCAAGGCCCTCCTTTGCTCTTTTTCTGTCTCCTGCTCCCCCTCTTCTTCTTCTTCTTCTTCTTCCTCCTCACCCCCGCCTCCTCCTCCTCTTCTTCAGCCTTGGCAGGGTCATTGCTGGATGCACATTGATAAAGGCTGTTTGTATGCAGCCGCCTCTATAGGCAAAGCCTGACTTACGCCTATTGTGCATCGCAGCTCCCCCTCTCAAAATTCTGCAGTGCTCGGATTATTGATTCATTTAATATACAATGAGTTGAGTGGAAATAAGGGGCTATCTTCGTCTGTGATATTTTCACAGAGTTGCCACCAGGGATTGCGTGTGCCAAGCTGTCAGCCACAGCAGTGATCACTGGAGCTATAATTTGCCCTTCTCTCTTAGTGAATATAAATGCTCTGGCATTTTTAGTAGGGCTGTTTTGTTAACGCATCCTTCTTCACGTCTTTTTATTTTTTTTTTTAATCTTCACTGTACAGAAGATGATTCTCAGCCTGACTGTAGCCGCCTTCTTCGACAGTTTAGCGTACGTCATGGTGAGTTACCGTCCTTTGTTTCACTAAACACACACAGTGTTGTTTTTTGGGGGTCATAAAAACGTTCTCGTGTGCTGCTTCTCCTTCCCTCCCCAGGGTGAGTCCCATCCAGAAGGATCTCTCTGTGACTTCCAAGCCTGGTGGCTAACTTACTTTGGTAAGACAACACTTAATGAATGGCTCCCTGGCACAATTACACACAACAATAGGATCCAACAAAAGACCTCGGAGACACAGCTCATACATCACCCTGGTTGATATCATAGCTTTGCCATTCCTGGTTTTGGCTTGAGAACAAAATGTGCCCAGACACATGAGATCCAGAAGAGGCGTAGGCTAAGAAAGGGAACCCCCAAGGAGACTACAGTGTGTAATTGTTACAGGGAGTGATTGATTATTATGTGGCTCAAGGTAGTAAACAGTTCAATATGCTACATTTCATCTACATTTCTGCATAAATATGACCCAAAACATCCACTGGTATGATCCAGAATCCATCGTTCCAAACAACAAACAGGCCCAAACCATGATACCACCACCACCACCACCACACTCTCCCTAAATTTCTCATTTAAACCAAACTATTCTGTGTTGGTCTCATTCGTCTACAAAATAAGGGCGGACTGTGATAGATCACTGGAACACAGGGCAACACCAACACCTGATTCTCATCCTATTGATTAAAAACACCTCTGGACCAAGCGGCAACCTTCGGGGCTCAAAGTGGAAGCCCATGCGGAAGTGTCAAAACTTGTAGTTCACGCCGCAACCACTGGGGGCTGGCTCCAAAAGTGAGTCATTTCCCATTGACTCATGTTAAAATGGCCGACTTCACAGCAGAAATGTTTACAGCCTGGAACAAAAACCACTCTGGTCTCAGATGATAGGTTCTCTTCTAGTGTCAGTTGTACGGGGGTGAATTTTTTTACAACTCACTTCAATTGTATTCGGACTTAAAATTACGCATAATTATGGGCGTTGCCGCTTGAGTGACAGACGGTTGACGTATCACAGTGCGAGTTTCCTTCTTCCACGATCGCCCGCCACCCTAAAGTCCCCCTCTTTCTCCATATTTGAGAGTTTTGCCGGGACGTGATGCTGCCAACATGGCGGCGGTCATCACGTCCCGTAGCCTCCCACCGAGCCTCAAAACGGGTGACGTCACGGAAGCTCTGTCCATAGTTTTTACTGTCAATGCTCTGGACACATTAACAGCAGTGTGGCCTTCACGTTAGCTGCTAATCCTCGAGGTTCACATACTTTTACCACTCACAGATGGATCATTTTCCTGAATACATTATGAACCAGGGCTGATAGCTCTGACTCCTTGTCTACTTTCAGGATTTGTGTGAAACTCTGTGGAAGTTGTGAGTCATGTTTTTGCAGAAATTTAGAGGACTAAAGGCGTCACAGACGTTCAAACACCTCTGAGTTAGCTGATGTTCATTTCCTTTCCCAGTGCTGTGTTGCAATTACAAAAATTTAGAACACACACAGCACAGTTTGTGGTGATTCTCTGTCACTCATCTCCACCTGTGCTGATTTTCTAAAAAAAAAAAAAAAAGGGAGGTTATTTGTTGATTGTTCTGAGGTTAAGCTTGTTCATGTTTTAGGAGATTTCACACGCCCATACCAGGAACACCACGCCCGTAACGATGGTGTAACATATGCAAGGGAAGCACTGTGCTGTGCAGGCAGAGGGCTCGGTGCAGCCAGGATGCCGCCCTCAAACCAGTATTTCATCACCGTGCCCTGTATGAGGAGATGATTTTCCTCCAATGACAGCACAGGCACTTGTACGGGTTCTTAATTCAAGGGAAGTGGAGCGGTTTTTTTTTTTTTTTAGAGGACAGATCCAGAATTGTCGGTTGTCTGTGCATTACTGACATGTGTTGCAATTACATCTACTTTAGCCTTGATTAGCATAAGGATTCTTAGTTAGGACTGGCTGCTAATACGACACTTCAGCAGGCTCGTTTTATTGGTCTCGCTGGCAGACACACACACACACACACACACACACACACACTTGAATGGATACAGGCTAATGGGCAGTGAGTTAGTGCTGCAGTGTTGGTGCATGTCACCTCAGTTTATCATGAGGATCCTCACGCCGAGGACAAACGGCAGCACATAAACACCGGCTGAGCGGGCACTTTGTTCCGTTGCACAGCGTCAAGTCTGGTGGGAGCCAGCACAGCACAGCTCTGCTTTTAACACCCACCAATAAAATTTTATGAAATGTGTTTGAAATGGAGGAAGATGGTCGCAGGGGCAGCACCAGGACAGGTGGTGGTGTCGAACTCGAGCGAAGCTTCCTGCTTATGTAAGACGCATCTGCAGCCACAGTGGTGGTGGTAGCACTGATTTACCGGCGTGGTGACAGACAGGCGGCCGTCTTCTTTCTTAGCCGCTGCACGTTATTGCCAAATGTTTCTGAAAAACTAGAGAAGTACGTGCTGTGCGTGGAGTATGTGGAAATGCATGAGTGAGCTGATCGGCCTTGCCAACAATAACACACACACACACACAATGGCTGAATATGCGGGCAAAAGAGGGAAGTTGGCTTTCCAGGCTCTGTAATATTCTTTCTTCATTTCTCCTGTTCAGTCTTTTTACACCCGCTCCCGCCTTCTCCGCCACTCCACCCTCCCTCGCGCCTCGCCTTCCTCCTCTCCCCCTCCCTCCAGCTCCCACTCTTGTGTTATCTCCCTCTGCTTTTCCACAGTTCATCATTATCTCTCTTTGAGCTCCCACCTCTCATCCATCACCCTAAGCTACAGGTTTCCCTCATATTACTGCAGAATGGGCCTTCATTTATCAAAAAGTGGAACACGTGCACACACACACACACACACACTCTCATGCATACGTGTATGTTTGGACATGCACCTGCAGGTGCCTGCTGCGTGGCGACGAGCTGTGTTGTAATTTGACCTTGGTGGTTTTTTCCCTCTGTGTGTGTCTGCAGATTGGAGTGCCTTGGCCTGGGTTTGCCTCATCACTCTGAATCTATACTTCAATCTGGTCAGAGAAATAAGCACCAACAGATATGAGATGTGAGTACACACGATTAATACAGTACGTTGTGGTTTTTTTCTTATTGTAATGTTGTTTTAATATTGTCTCACATCAGGAATTCAACACCAGATATTGATAGATTTTTATTTTTAAATGTGTCATCATTTACCCACTAATTGGTTCATTGATCAGCTGTTTCATCTCTGATCATTGTGCTGAAGCAGGTTCTTATTTTCTTACATGTCTTCCTTTAAATGTATATTTACATCTTATTTTGTTGTGGTTGCTTCCTCCTTCGTGTGTGTGTGTGGTGTGTGTGTGTGGTGTGTGGTGTGTGTGTGTGTGTGTGTGTGTGGTGTGTGTGTGTGTTTGGTCTGCCAGAGGATGCGTCTCCCCACAGAGCGCTGACAGAGCCCCTCCTCCTCCTCCTTCTCCTTTTCTGTTCCAGCCAGCCGACACTCTAATTGAAAAGGGAGTGAGTGTCAGCCGTTAAGTGTGTGTGTGTGTGTCTCTGTGTGTGTGTCTCTGTGAGTGTGTGTGTGTGTGTGCCTGCGCACCCATCTTCACGCTTTGTGGCTCCATGTTTCTGTCGCTCAAACTCCCATGAGCGCTTTCCGCAGCGCAAGTGTGAATTTGTGTATATATGTGTGTGTGTGTGTGTGTGTGTGTATTTTCGACGCAAAGCTTTGTGACAGAAACACACAATCATAAAAAAAAAAAAAATCTATCCACGCTGTGGGTGGGAAAAAAAAGAGGTAACGCTGGTTGTTACGTCAAGCTGATTGTTCACGGTTGTTTTCCTGTAGATGTGTTTAGGCAGGCACAAACCATCCTACCCCTCTGTGTGTAAGAGCCATTAAAGAGAGGTGCGTCACCCCTCCAGACCCACCACCACCACCACCACCCCCCATGGGAGTTTTCCTGCATTGATTAGCAATAAGCCAGACAATATAATGGTGGTATAACTCATAAGGAGACAGTTTTATATGTGTGCAGAAGAGGGGCAGGCTAGGAGGCCAAAATCCACTCACTTCCCCATCAGCTGCACACCTCTGTGTTTTTGTGGATGGTCACAGATGATGTGATGAAGAGCAGCACGTTTAATAGGTTAGAGCGAAGCAAAGACAAGGTGTCAGCAGGCCTGTCATGTATTGACTCTGCATAGATAAGCTGTATGTGTTTAGGCAGGCGGGCATGTGGCTTTGCATGCATGCGCAATTACCCCTCAACCCACCCCCCTCCTTACCCAGCCAGCCTCCCACCATCTTCCTCACACACACACACACACACACACACACTGACAGCACAGCGTGATGGTTTATGAATGAACAAATCGCCAGAGGAGATGGCGAACGCAGGCTGGATGATCTAAGAATGATTGAAGTGGATGCAAGAGAGGATGGGAAGCGTGTTTGTGTGTGTGTTCATATATGTTTATGAGTGTTTGAAGTAAGATTTCAGGCAAAGTGAATGTGTTGTGCGCTGAGGGAGGAGAGAGGTAGCCACGAAGCTGAAGATGAAGTGGGTGGGTGGATGGGGGGATAAAGAAGTGGTGTGAGGCAGTGAGAAATGAGATTGAGCCTCGGGAGAGATTTCTATATGAGCTTGTATATGTGTGTGTGTGTGTGTCTGCACGTGTGCAGGTGTGTGAAATGCAGAGCGCGTAGCAGTCCTGCTGTGCCTCATTAAGCCCATGTTGCGCGCGGCTCCGGACCTCGTCATCTCCCTCTTGAAGCACCGCGAGTGTGCGGCGTAGGAGTGTGTGTGTGTGTGTGTGTGTGTGCTTGCAGTGTGTGTTGCAGTGTCTGTGTGTGTGTGTGTGTGTGTGAGCTCCCGACATTGATTTCCTGACAACCCCCCGTGCACCAATCGTCAAGCCATGGACTGGCAGCACTGATTTCACCATTTGTATCTCTCCTCCTTCCACCGCTGCATGCTTTCCTCTCTTCCTCTTCCTCTCTGTCGCTCTCCCTCATTTTTTATTTCTTTCTCTTTTCTAGCCCTCCTCTTGTTTTCCTTCTCTCTCACTCTGCCTCTCATGTTCGATCTTAACTCAAACTCTCTCTGGATCCATATATTTACCGTGTCTCTCTCCCTCCTGCTACTCTGCTCTATTTAAACCAGCAGCCCCCCCCCCCCCCAGTCACCTCCTACACGCTCTCACTGCTGTCCATCACAGGGTGGTTGAGAGAACAGAGTGTACAGTGTCCCCACAGTGAAAAAGAGTGTGTGTGTGTGTGTGTGTGTGTGTGTGTGTGTGTGTGTGTGTGTGTGTGTGTGTGTGGCACAACTCGAGTGGGATTGAGTGTGTGTCAACCGTGTCACCGCTGCTCGATTGACCGTACTTGGAACAAGTCAGGGCAGGACTTCCACTCTATTGACCAGGCGACGCTGTACGCTCTATAAAGTATCGACTCCCACACAGACGCCCAAGACACTGGAGCACACACCTCATCTGTCTGACCCACACACACACACACACACACACACACACACCTTACAGTGCTGTCGCTGATGCGATCGTTTTTCAGTGATAGCCGGTGTGAGCCTCCTTAACCTTTCAGCCAGTTCTGTCCTCACATTTCTGTGAGACTTAAGAATTACTTTATTAATCCCCGTAGGGAAATTGGGTTGTAGTACCACCATCAAAGAACAATAAATACAATATATACCGAAAAAAACTGGAGGGATTGTCCATGATTGTCAGCAGTTTTGACGGCATTCTGTCTCTCACCACCTCCTCCAGGTTGGCGAGTTTAAACCCAACAACAGACCCCGGCCTTTTTAATAAGTTTTAAGTCTGCTGGCGTCCTTTGCGTCCTTTGCTTTAATGCCAGCTCCCCAGGAGCTGGAATCAAACTTGTTAAAAAAAAACTGGTTCAACTCATTAGCTCGGTCCACGTTCCCTTCAGCTGCACGTCTTCCTTTCCTCAGAATGTGCGTCCTGTGTGTGGTTTTTGATGCAGATGTCTGAAAATCATCTTTTCCCCCACAGTTGGGGTAATTATGGTTTATATTACCATGAGTAATTGGCTGCCCGGCTGTATAGACATTTGTCTGCACCTGAAAAATGACCCCTGATGTGACTGCCAACAAAGAGATGGAGTGAAGAAGAGAAGAATTGATTTATTTATAGGGGCCTTTTTTTTTCCTCAGGGGCAGAGCTGCCCACTCTCTGTGCTCATAATGAAATAAATGTGTGCCTTTTATCAGGTTGTACCATCTGATGGCATGGGGGGTCCCTCTGGTCATGGCCTCTTTGCCGCTGCTGAAGGGTTACTACGGTCCCGCAGGAGCCTGGTGGTGAGTACAGCCAAACCCATCCCGCCCCGGTGTCATTTGTTTTGTTTTGTCAGCTGGTGACAGTGTATTTTCTGCTAAATGTCTTTCCACTGGCCTCATTCCAGCTCTGGAGAGGCCTCCTTTACCTTCATTTATGTGATAAAAATTGGCAATTATCAGCACATCTGATCACAGTAGAACGCCTCCTCTTATTGTGCAGTTGTTGTGGTGAATAGGAAAGGCATTTATTTGTTTGGAGGGCTGAGGAAAAGGGGGAAGAGGCTGAGGAGAGGAGGCGGCAGAGTGAGAATTGGGACAGAGCCTTAATCTCCGGGCTCGGCTCTCTCTTTCCACTCTCGGCTTATTAATAGCTACAGCTGCACAGCTTTTCCCCTCCACAGTCACACAAGTCTCTCTTCCGCTCACGCTCTCCCTTTCCTTTGTAACCCCCTCATCGCTCTCTCTCTCTCTCTCTCTCTCTCTCTCTCTTCCCCCAGCTGGATCACAGACGATCACGTAGCCTGGAGATTTGGGATGTAAGTAGACCCTTTCAGCGCCGCCATCAAAGCTTCCCCCACTGGGGGAGAGGGGGAGGAAGGGCAGGAGGAGGGCTGTCTCTGCGGGGAAATGTGAAGGGTTACATGTCAGGGGAGCCTGCGGGGTTTTTTCCCTCTTGGTTCAAGGCCAAGAAATGTGTGTGTGTGTGTCTGTGTGAGAGTGTGTGTGTGTGTGTGTGGGGTGCGTGGACGCGTCTGCTGCTGCCTTGTCAGATTTAGAGGAGTTGCTACACTGTGTATTTAAGTGTTTAGGGCGGCTATGAAGGATTATGCCTGTCTATTTCTTTCTGCAACTGGCCCTAAGTCTGCAAGGGCTCTGCCAATCCCCCCAGTGCACACACTTGCACACACACACAGCAGCACATCGCTGTGAGCTAAGGTAATCGTGGTGCCACTCGCAGCATCAGCAGGGAATCAATCTTTTTAAACAAATAAGCACACACACACACATCTGTGGAGATACACAGCTATCAGCTGTGCTAAACGAGCCCGTGTCTCTTTTATCAGTGCTCTCCTCTGCTCCCCAGCTCTTTCTGGCTTTCCACACTGTCATGGCCCAGGGGGACGAGGCGCTCAGAGGATCAGGGAATCTTCATTAGCTCTAATTACATCAAACCAGACGAGAGATTACGGGCCAAGGCAGCATCCGTCACAGAAAGAAAACACGACACACACACACAGCCGGCTGACAGCTTGGAGGAGGGCAGAGGTTGTAGTGTTAAAGGTGAGAAAAGGTGGTGGGAGGGAAGACAGACGGGGTACAGTTATAGAGAGACTGGGAATTACTCGGCAGGAGGAGGAAAGAGGAACAGAATGGCAGGATGGGAAGGAGAGGAGCGTCAGAGAAATAGATTGTCCTCATCTCTGCCCACGCCCCGTAGTGTGTCTTCATCAGAGTTCAGCGAAGCGCGCAGACAGAGCAGAGCCGAGCAGGCAGGCAGGGGAGGTGGAGGAGGTGGAGGAGGAGGAGGAGGGTGTGAATGGGGATGAAAGAGGAAGGAGAATGAAAAGCAGAGGACAGCGCTGCGTGATGGAGGTGCAGAGTTTCAGGGGGTTGAGTCAGCAGTTGGAAGCACTCAAGCTTAGCTGAGTCACCGCTCTTGGAGGTCCCCACTGGTGTATATCATGGGCCCAGTCAGACATTCCACAGAGAAAATGCCATTCACAAATAGAGCTTAGAATTACCAGGACATTTCAGCAGCATTACTTTGAGAGGTAGTCGTGTTGTGTCGAGTTGATCCATCTACAGTACCATCTGACTATGTGCATGGGAAACACATGCACATGGTCTGTAGGCGTTCATGGTTCCCAGAGGATCTGGAGGCTGACATTATGGTTATCTGGCCTGGAAAGTTTTACTGCGTGCCCTTCAGGACGAACGGCATCACCTAATATCAATAGTAATAGATAATAAGTCAAAGCATGAGTAGTCTCACAGAGCCGCCACAAACCGGTCTTCAGATTCCTCCGTTTGACTTTTTCTTTAGTGCGTTTAGTCTGATATAAGCATCGTCCTACACAAACCCTTTTTCCTTTCCAAGTCTCCACCTCTCTTCATGTCTCAGGCTGTCCTGTCTTGTGTAAGTTGTTCAGCAGGTAGATCACGATCTCTCACTCTGCAGCAGGACCTTGTAGGTCAGAGTTGACTGAACACTAGCCTGCATACCACGGTGCTTCAAGGGTGTGAACCTGTTAGAACGAGCAGAATGCCATCTGTCATTTCTTCAGAATCTGCTATAACTTCGCAAACTTTCAACACAAACACGTCCTTTAAGACTTTTTCATCAATTCTTCACCTCACAGTGTGGCTGAAGGGAAGGCCACAGCCGAGTGATTGAGTTTGTGCACGTCTCTGATGATCTTTATTTCTGCCACTCGCAGGCCTCTTGCTCATTGTTGTCCTCTGTGGTTATCTGTATTTCTATCCATCCTTCCTTCCTTCGTCGATCTATCGGGTGCGGCGTCAGTCGGCGGCTCCTTTCATTCCGGCTCTGACCTTACCCCTCTGCCTGTCTTTTAATCTCCGAGACCTTATTTCTGGTTGTGTGCCACAGTCGGCCGTCATCCATCCACCTTAGCATCCTCACCTCTATTCATCTCCTCACTTTTATCATCCTCTGCCCACTCTGAATCTTCTCCCTCTCTGCCTGACTCTCTCTCTCTCTCTCTCTCTCTCTCTCTCTCTCTCTGTCTCTGGGTAGTGCTCAGCTGTAGAGCACAGCGGACTCTAATGGCAGATCATTATCATGCTAATTAGAGCACTTTGTAGCTGCCGCCCGTCATTCTCTCCTCCTCACAGCCCCCCACACTATCGTTAAAAAGGCCACCCCCCCCCCCTCCTTCCCCTCTCCGCCAACCCTCCCACCCCCCAGCTCGTCTTTCCATCATTAACGGGACGTGCGCTGGCGTAATTGGACGCTGTTTATTCCGGGGAGAGGGTTATTAAATCACACCGAGGTGACGCTCGCGCAGGTCTCCCTCTGAAACGCCTTTCATCATCGTCCCATGCCATTATTGAACCTGCTTGGACGCACGCGTACAATCACACACGTGTTCAAAGAGAGAGAGAGCGAGAGAGGGAGAGAGAGAGAATCCTTTGTATGTTGATGTTCTCTACACCAAATAAAGGCCCATGATGTATAAAGCAGCCTTTCCTCTTTCCTGCACTGAAATGAACGCCTACCCCCACACAGTCCCCTGCTAATAAAAAGTTTAATTTGATAATGCTCACTGAGTTTCTCTCGATCCTTGGGCAGGAACACAAGCATGGGCACGCTTAAATTAGGCCAAGGACCTAGTGTTTGCCGTTTGAGAAACTTCTAACAGATGCAGATTCTAGCACACATGCCAAGGACTTCCTAGGCACCATGCTGGGCATTTCTTCCCCATCCATGTTGTCCCCATATTTATGACAAAAATGTCAGCTAAACCTCCAGGTTAGGATTTGTGCTATTATTACAGGCCCTTTTTCCAGTCTGTTCATCACTTATAGGCAGCTTTGGCCAGGTGCTCAGTGGGACTTGGGTGTCGCACGGCACGGTCATGACTGACTGCTCCGGCAGCGGTGGCCAGGAACCTGTCGATCAGAGCGAGACAAAGACCTGTTTCGTGATTACAGGGAGAGGTTGAAACTCCTCCGAGCTTACATCACCTCCTGAGAGGTTGCATAACACAAGGCTGCCATGCCAACAAAACCATCAACCCCATTTTCCCTCGCCTGACTCGCTGTCTTTCATCCCCTCTGAAATACCTGACATATTATTCTCCCACGTCATCCTTGATTGGCAGCCCCTTCATCCCATAGGAATGCTATATGTTTCCGGTAGCACGACTTTGCTGGCATTATCTTTTGTTTAGTCTACTTCTAAACTCACTGAAACTGTGTGCGGTGAGGTCCAGAGCTGCTTAGACAGGTCTTTCTGTGTGCATACTGTGTGTCCTCCGTTTAGAACAAGGCTGTCCACTGTCAGCCTCTGCAGCGAGTTCCATGCACAATACAGGCGTCTTTTAAGTCAATATGGCCAAATACACAGTTTATTTTAGTCATCTTTCTTTCTTTAATCTCTGTTAGCTCTGTTTTCCAGCTCCTGGAACAAATATATGCATATAAAGCTCAACATTTTGCAGAAAACAACAACCTATTGAGCCTGAAAGTGAAGCAATGAGAGTAAAAAAAAAGGAGCACAGACAGGTGTTATCACTGCATCTGACCCCCCGTCCCCTGGTCGTATTGTTTTCGGAGTCGTGCCTCAATACTAGTATGTTAATATTAATTACAGCTAGCTTTAAATATGCAGTTTATTCTCATATATACTGCTGATTAATCTCAGAATGAGGGGTGTAAAATTTCCGGTTGTTTTCATGGACGATCATCTCGGATCTAAACGATTTGAATTAAAACATCATCTGCTTTACACAGGTCTACGTACCAAATCACATTCAAGAACAATGGCCTGCTCACATTACAGTCCTGCAGAGAGAATCTGATTAAATAAGTCTGAGTGGTCTAATGTGTAATGTGTTTGGACATTCCTAATATCAACATATTAGCCGCCCAGAAAGCCATTATGTCCTGTCACTGTATTAATTCCTTTAGGCTGTATGACGCCGTACACGTGCATTAGAAATGAGATGAAATTTACATTTTTGTAATAATATTCTTGTCAGAGCTTTTAGGTCAAGAACCGCCGCCGCAGACACAAACAGAAGCAGACCGGATTTTAAGATTCCGCTCTGATGATGTGTGTCTGTGTCTTCGCAGATGGTACGTGCCTCTTTTCAGCCTCATCTTCCTGATGATCTGCTGCTACGCCAGGATCATCTGTGTGGCCAATGCCAGAGTGAGTGCTCACCATTACCACTATCACTCCAGGACAACGTCACACCAAGAGCTCAGATAGGACTACTTTCTTGTCCGTGCTCACTGGACTAGAAATTTAGAGATGAAATCCATGAACTGATGATGCAAACGATGCGTTTCTGCTGAGCAGGTGCAGCTTACCTTTGGCCTGTATTTTTTTTTTTTTTATCAGTGATGATATTATTGTTCTTCCTCTTGTGCCCTGGAGTTGCATAAAAGAAACAACAAGGCCGTCTGACGCAGTTTGTAAACAAGCCAGGTTGACTGAGGTGGAGGTAAAACTGAACAAGCAGGTCAGAACAGAACCAGGAATTCAGATTGTAACATGTTTACGCCGCGGTGCAGGTGATAGTCGTATAATATGATCTGTCTGACCTTTAATAGTGAAGAAGTGAAGCATTGTGCACTATTCACTTCTTTTCAAATGTGCTTTCTGATTTTAAAGTTGTTATTGACCTGCTTGTGGGCAAACAGCTGATTTGAAGGCGTCACGTCTGCATGCATGAATTTCAAATGTTTAAAATTGCTGCTGTAATCAATCAAGTTTGATTGCTAATATTGAACAGTTTTAGTACTTGTGCTGTGCATTGTAGCACGTAGCCTTGCATGGCTTCTCATTGTTAGCGTGCAGTAGGAGCCTGGAGGTGGAATTCCACCAGGTTCACATAGCTGCCATTCTCCTGAGCTGACAACACCGCACACAGTGACTGTAGGGGCCACTGGAACGTGTGTGTTTGTGCCTTTTTTTAATGCAACACATCAAATACAAAACAAGAGTGAGAGGCAATCAGGCCAAAGCTTCATCAGACTTACAATGAAGTGCCATCGTGAATGTTTGCATTCTTTGTTTGGGCGGCAGAGTGCCCGATGAAGAGGCAGAGATTTTGCAGATAGCCAGGCTGCAGAGAGGCGACGGGCGAGACCGACGGCAGGTAGCTGAGGGGCAGGGAGAGGAAGACAGGCTACACAGCTCTTTATCATGATGCTGATAAAGAGAATGAATGAATGTAGCTGGTATTCAACATGCATCTCATAACTCATTCAGCTCACAGCATTCAGCTGTCTCTCGCTCTTCCTCTCGTCTCTGTATCTCTGTTTTCCAGCTTTTCCATCTCTTCCCCTCTTTTCCTTTTTTTTTTTTTTTTGCAGCCGTCCGTGTCGCTCTGTCTCTATTCCCACTCATTTTCTGTTACCCCCTCTCTTCCCGTCTCCCCCTTTCACTCTGCCGTTTTGCTTTCTCTATCATATTTATGAAGAGCTCAAGCCTTATCTCTTTTCAGCTGCAGGCTGTCTCACTTGAAAGAATTTCAAAAGCTTTGAAAGCAGGGTAGGTGGCGACGCAACGGAGAAAGGGATAAAGAAGAGGGGGCTGAGTGAAGAGAGGTGGGATGTTAGCTGGACGGAGAAGTTTTTCCACTTTCTCCAGAGACGGATGAGAGAGAAAGAAAGAGAGAGAGAGAGGCAGGGGTGAAGTGATTTTATAGATCATCGGTTTGCTGCGTCCGAGTCCTTTACGGCAGGATTATTTAGAAAAACATGGACACATTCTGAGTGACTGTGTGAGCTCATACTAACTAGAGGGATTTGAAAGCTAATGAGTCATTTCAGAAGGCCACACAGAGAGGTGTGTTTGTTTTATGGATGTGATTTGTGCATGCCCACTCCCTTCCTTCTAAGCCCCACGCCTCAACACGTAACTAGCCGAACTGCTCCTTTCAGTGCCGTGGCTTAAGAGAGCCGGGTGCGTGCGCCGGAGACCTGGCCGAAGCCTAATGATATTGCCACTTATTATCAGTGTTTGTTGATTTTGATGGAAAGCAGTGCGCTGCTGGACAGCAGAGGGCTGATGTGGAACAAGTTCAATGTAATGACCAAATTGCTGTCCATTTTTTTTCCCCCCTGCGCAGCACAAACACACCACGGTCACACACACACACACACACTGATTTATAATGATGATCACGTCAGCGCAGCGAAACCATGGCAACATTGAGTTAATAAATAGCAGAACAGAAGAGCTGTTAGTGCATATTGTTCGTGCTGCCTTTTCGTGCATGCGTATGAAGCTCACACAAGGCCTCCAGAGAGTTGTCTCTGATCTCTTGGGTTACATAAACCTTCTGGCTTTCTAAGCCCCCACCCCCCACCCACACCCACACTCCTATCCCACCATCAGACATCCAAGTCTGTGTGCGTGCATGTGTGTTCCTACGTGTGCCTGTTGACATTTTCCCTGCAATCCCCGGAGAGGGGACACAGAGGAAGAGCGAAAAGTATTCCCACGTTCATTCCAGGGATCTCGGATCTGCCATGTTTGCTCCATTTTTTTTTTGTCTGTCACTTTTTTTTTTTCCCCTTCTTAAATTTCCTCCCCGGTCTCTAAGCCCCTCGCCTTGTTTTTCTTATTCCTCCTCATATTGTGTGCACTGGAGCTGATCAGTTTTTGTGAGATGCTGGGAGCTGTTTAAGTGCTCCCTTCTGCCTCTAAGCTCTGGTGTGAATTGGGTAATTTTGCAGGGGTGGATGAGGAGGTGGAGGGGGTTTTGCATTGGTGGTGATTGCCAATGTGATGATTTTCCAGCTTGTCACTGCAGGCGCTGATCTCGACACACAATGCTGCTCCTCCCTTGGAAAAATCCATCTGATTAAAATGATGAAATCACTTCAGATTTTTTCCCCAAAGTGATTTCCTTGACTTACTCCCATTTTTTTGTGTGTGTTTTTTTTTCTTGCTAGATGCAGTCATGGTTGGGAACCTTCAACCCAGAGAGGGAGAGACGTAAGGTAAAGGTCTGACCATCGCATTTCTTAACACACACACACACACACACACACACACGGTGTGTGAGGATTAGTGTGTCTGCAGGATTAGCTCTTGCCGTCACGCTGGGTAGGTGTCAAACACAGCAGGGAGCAATTTGACCTCCTGACTCCTGTGCGTGCGCTTGTGCGTGTTTACATAATTGTGTGTATGCATGTAGCTTTAAACCTTAATAAATTATCCGGAAACAAAAGAGCAAACACGAGGATCTAGATGAAGAAGTGGAGTAATGGAGACATACAACATTCCCAGGGCTAGAGGGGCCCTCCTCTAATTAAAGTTGGGTTCTGGTTGAGTAAACCTTGTTCCAGTTATCTTGTGTGGTGCAATCATAGACTTGATGCCACCCAAAAGTTTCTGAAGAGCGTTTTGAGTCCATGTGGGAGACGGCATCATATAAAGTCCCAGTTAATAGAAATACAGGCAAAGAGGTGGAGCTGAGGTGGAGGCAGGAAGCTTGTGGTGTGAGCTAACACCCGCTGTCACTCAAAGCAGACATGCCCTTTATTAATTCAATGAAGATGAGGGAGTTATATTCAAATTCTGCCCCCTAGAGCTGTGGGATTGGCTCGGGTTTGGAGCCCAGAGAGGCTGCATGGGATGCTCCAGGTTTTGACACTTTTTAGACATTGGCCTCATTTCAGGTTTCTGTGGTCGCTGCTGGGGTGCGGTCTGTCCTGCTGGTCCAGGGATGCCTCTCAATTTCCCCTCCGCACACACAGAGCAGCGTGATGCGATGATAGTCCTGAACAGGTTGTGTAAGAGGAGAAATTGTCGTCTATTTGGGCAGAAGGGTTGTAACAGAGACACATAGTAGGATCCAGTGTATTTGGTGCTTGACCCACAAATAGTCCGTGCTGAGTCCTAAACTATATGTCAGTGCAGCTGAAGTGCCGCTTCTTCTATCACACCATGTACAGAAAGTGTACTTATTGTGCACCGTCCCTTCCTCTGCGTCCACCATTCAGTCCATCAGGGTCCAGCAGAGACCCCCAGACCTCCTTGCTTCTGACAGCTTCCTCCAGCACCTTCTGGGGGGATCCCAGTAGCTACCAGGCCAGCTGGGAGGTGTAATCCCTCCAGCAGGTCCTGGGTTAGTCATGGGGTCTCCACCCAGATGGATGTTACCTAGTGGTGTTGCGAACAGAGCAAGCCTGTTGTGCACAGTATGTTAAGCAGTCCAATAGCAGTCCTGTGTTGCCTCACACCACTGCCTCCTCCTCCGCAGCTGCTCCGCTCCTCCACCCTGCAGGGTGAGGTGTGAAGGGCAGGTTAGGGTTAAGGTTATGTAGATGCTGCCCCTAAGTGGCAGACATAATTACTGCACGCTGAACTGGCGTAACCCTCATCGCTGTGTGTGCATGAATGTGTGGTGCACACACACACACACACACACACACACACACACACACACACTATTCATGTGGGCTAATTGCTGTGTGTAGCACAGAGTGTAAATAAGTCAGCAGTGGTTTTTATCACACTCCTTTTCCTCATATTTCCTCATTTCCATCTGTTTTTCTCTCTTCCTTTCTCTTCACACTCTCTCTCTCTCTCTCTCTTTCCTCCCCCTGTCCCTGTCTTTCTCTCTCTCCTTCTCACCCCTCCCTGCATTTCCTCTCTCACTCTTGTACTCATACCCAGCATGAATAAAGCAGCAAGCCAGGTTCATGGACATGAATATTTATGAGAGTTTATGCACGCGCTGCGATGCTTTAAAACAACAACAACAGCCTCCCAGATTGTGCTTGCCAAGCCAGTGAGCTCTGCTTCATGTGCGTATGAGAGTGTGTGTGTGTGTTTGTGTGTGTGTGTGTAGCAGCAGGTGTAAACTGGAGAAAGCGATTCCTGCTGGGTGTCTGAAGACCGCTGGCTCTGGTGATTTCCATTCACTTCGCCACATCTCCCTCCTTCTTCGCCTCACATGTTGTCTGTTACTGTGTCATTCATACAGACACACACACACACTCCTGGTTTTTTTGGCGCTCACACACGTAGTTTCCAGAATCTGCCGGTCTTGATCTTTTTTTCCCCTCTCCCTGACTCAGCCCGGCTCTCCCCTCCTCCCTCTCTATGTGTGTGTGTGCGTGTCTGGCTGGAGCGATGACGTACATAACCAGTGTTGGCAGAAATCAGGGCCGTAAGTCACATGATTGTGACCCATCTGTGTGTCTCTTGAGCAATTTTGTTTGTGGTTATGCATGGGTACACACACACACACACACACAAGAGGACCACAAGGTCTTGCAGCAGCAGCATAGGTCAAGGAGAGGATATTTAGAAGAGGGGCTTTTTTTGAGTCACACACACCTTTGAGCACATTTACACAACTGCACACACAGCAGCTCAGTCCCATCAGGCAGCAACAAAACGGACTGAGCAAACAGCAAGCTGCTTGTTCGTTATCTTCCCTGTTTACCTATCCACACAAGGTTTGCCTTAAGTAACAGTATGTCCACGTCTTGTGTGTCTCTCTGCACGTGTGTGCTCCAGCCTCAGCAATGCCTCCGCACATTTATCCACCTACTTTTTGATTTTTATATGTCGGCAACAGAAGAAGTTGCTAAGCTCCGAGGAGAGTTGAGTTTTTCCTCTCAAGTGCTCTTAAGCAGAGCGAGTGGCTTTGACAAACTCTTCTTTTGTCAGGATTCTTCAGCTGCAGACGATCAGCAGAACTCCGCAGTGCTTATGGATGATTGAAAACTTCTTTGTGTGCTTCTGCTGGAAACATTTTGTTTGTGGGTTTTAGAATTATACAAACACCTGGAAAATATATGAATTTTTTAATTGTTAGTTTATTCAAGCTCCTTTCACTTTTGATCAGACCTTATCCTGCCAGTGCACACTCACCTTAATGACTGATTGACCCTGCAGGAATCATAAGACCTGACAAAAACGTTAGCATTTCAGCACTTCCTGTGCTTTTTTAAATATGTATTAGTATAAGGTCTTTGTTGTTCAAGCAGCAACTAGCCTGGTCAGCCATGCTAATTCTTTCTTTATTCTATCAGTTTCCTCTGGACACATTTTGATAGACGTACAACCGATAAGAGAAACGAAGCATGTGAGATGGATAGAGTGACACCCAGACTAGTATCCACAAAAGACATCCAAACCAACGTGCAGTAGAGAAGGTACACTGATGGTGAATGACATTTTCACACCCATTTTTTATTCAAGTGTAAGTGAACAGGCTAAACAACAACCTGCAGACAGAGCTGAATAATGGAGGTGTCAAAAACAACTGCAGTTCCCTCCGTGGCCTCTTGGTGGCTGGCTCCTAAAGTGAGTGAACCTGCAGTGATCAAGTGTACTGCAGGATTAAACAGCCACCTGCAAACACTTTTTTTATCTATCCATAAGTTCTGTGGAGAATTTTTATATAATCTTGATAGTGAGACTTCGCTTTGATTGACAGATACAGGCAGCTTCTCCTGCTTCTAACTCTTTATATTTGGATTAACTGGGACTTTAGAAACCACCAACATGGCTTCCAACTGAGATTCAAAGGGCTTTAAAGAGACTGATGGGTGACATCATAGACACTTCATTCATAGCCTGTGGTCATATCAATGAGATCAAGCCCTGTGATTGATCTTTGTTGTAATGCAGAAATGTCTTGTGTGTCTTCTTTTGCTGATGAAATGTTCAATCCCTCCAACAAACTCCACGGAAAGTCCTTGAACGTGCTTTAGTGAAAACCTGCTGTTGTTATTTTTAGAGCTTTTTTCTGAGACGAGTGAGGGTGAGTGCTGTGGGTGGCGGAGGGGATGGGTTGCTCCCGATAACTGTCTGTAATCTAGCGTGTGTCATTAACGTTGGGACCGCTGCGCCCGCTCCACATAATTACGGTTTCATTCCCCTCTGCTTCCCGAGCAGCGCAGGGGCCTCTGACACCGGAGGACTGTGATTAAAAACACGAGGCACTCTACCCGCACTCTTCCTCCTCCTCCACCATCCTACATCCTGTCGTTCTCGCACTGAAATTCCTCAAATGCCTGTCTCTACAACTCACCTAAATTTGATCTGAGATTACTTGGCTCCACGTGGTCTCACACAGCCACATATATCCTATAAAGCATCCTTCATCCTCCTCTTTCTTGCCCCCTTTTTCCTCTTTCACAACAAGACATTCCTCCTCGTACACACACAGACACACACAGACACACACGTGCTTGAAATGACAATAGGCAGATTTTGACAGCACCGGTGATGTCAGAGCTTCCCGCAATAATAGACACTAATCGGGCTGAGCTTAATGTTTGCCTTTAGGTTATGTTGTTATCGACGGTGATGTGGAAATACGACCAGTCTCTGCTCAGTGGATCACATACAGCAAGCATTTGTTACACGGCTTGTATACAGTAACCCCCCCCACACACACACACACACACAAGATAAAATAGCACCATATTTTCATTTGAATTGTTTAAAATGCCTGCGTTAGAGCGTGCACGCCTTAGGGTCTTTCTGGTGAGTAATTAATTTTCAGCATGTGGGGGTAGAGACCAGAGCTCGTGGGCCTTCCTCCTGGCTCTGTCTGTGTGAGTGTGAGGAGAGAGAGAGAAAGGGAGGGAGGCTTAGTTTGCGCTGGCTCGGCTACAGCGTCCTAGCCTGGAGGAGGAAGAGGAGGAGGAAGAGGAGGAGGAGGAGGGAGGGGAGAAAAAAAAACAGCACAGCGCAGAAAATCGATCCAGGGGCCGCGCTTCTCAGCCTCTTCCGGACGCAAGAGTCCTCCTCTCCCGGGAATTAGATAACGGCTTGTAAAAGCTCTCCACCACCAGGCTCTCCCCCTCCTCGACTTTTAGCTGCTGCTGCTGCTGCTGCTGCTGCTGCAGCTCTCTGTCTTCCTGCCTCCCTGCCTGCCTGACTGCTCGTCCAAGAGATATTGAATTCATCCCCTTCACATTACTGCAAGCCTCTAGTTTAATTGGAATCCCTGTTTCTTCTCATAACTGTGTGGATATTGCGTATTATCAGCAGGTTAATATTTTATTAGCTTTTAATTGGCCTTTGTTGTTTGCCTCTGTGCTCTGATCTTCCAGTTAAGACACTGACTGCAGCGTGTGTGTGTGTGTGTGAGATGATATAACCAGTGTTAATGTGAGCATTCAGCTTCACTCTTTATCCTCCAGGTTTCACTGGCTGAGGAGATCAAACCGCTGAAGTGGTATCCCTCCGTTTACCTGCTGGTTTCCATCTTTCCCCTCATCAACAGGTAACACACACACACACACACACACACACCTGTATGACACATGAACTTTGTGCCCTGTTGCTTTATTTGCATGTGGGCTTCACATATTATCTCCTCTCAACCCTCCCACACACCCCACTCACCCATCCTCCTCTCTTGCTCTCTCTTATCTGAACTTTCAGGAAGCTTTTTTTCTCTCTGTGCACACTGAAGGTGTGTGTGTGTGTGTGTGTGAGACAGAGAGTGTATGCGTGAAAGAGCGAGAGTGATGGAGGTATGGAGCATTTTATTGGCTTTTATAAAACCCAGGCTTCATCGGCTGAGGGTTGGTGGGAGGAGGCGGGTGGTCCAGTAAATGATAACCCCGGCGCTGTTATTACTCCTTCTCTGCCTTCCCTTCCTCCCCCTCTCCCCCTCTCTCTCCCTCTCCCCTTCCCTCTTTTTCATTTGCTACTGCTCCCTCACCCCCTTCTCTCCCTCCACACGGAAACTGGTGTGATTGACAGGTCAGGGTTACTAAGTGATTAGCTGCAGCGGCTCTGCTTGTCGCCACGGCGATGTAGGCGGAGACACAGGTCAATTACAGGGTCAACGTCTTTCAAAGGCTCCGCTCACACACACTGCCCATCCCCCCACCACCCTTATACCCTTCCCTTCTCCTGATTCACCTCTCCATCCACTCCAGGCCTCCTCCTCCTCCTCCTCCTCCTCCTCCCTCCCGTGCCCCGGCTGTCGGCTGATGAAGATGACAAACTGCATCCTGTGCTAACCCCAAACCTCCCCTCACTCCCTCCCCTCCATTTCATCCCATTTGTCCCTCCATGCCACACTCTCTTCCTCTCTCTCCTCCTTCCTTTACGCTCAAAAATCGTTGTTATTGCTGCCTTAATTTCACTCACATATCCTCTCCATCTTTCTGCTTCCATGTTTTTATGTCACCCTCTTTCCTCCCCCACCCTCCCTCATTTTCCTCCTCCACTTCCCCCCCCCCCCAGCCACACAAAGACCTCTCTCTCTTCCTCTCTTGAGCAAACACGGTCTCGCTCAGCTCCGCGCTGCCTTTCTCCAGAGAATGAACGTGGAGAAAACGGGAATGAATTGCTCTCCCGTCGTCGTCGTCCTCCTCCTCCTCCTCCCCCGTTAGGCAGCGCTGGCTGTATATATCTCCGGCTCCTATTAATTTGTTAGCCTCCCCTCCCTCCCTCTCTCCTCCCCCCTACCCCCCTCTTCCCCTGCTTACTCACCTCCCTCCCCCTGGCTCATATCCTCCTCCGCCTCCTCCTCCATCCCTCCCTCTTTCCTTTCCTCCCCTCTGCTGAGTGCTGGAGTGTGTAAAGTGTTTGTCACGGTGCCGTGCCGATGTCGCTGTGCTCTGCTTCCGCACGGCAGACAGCCCTGGTGTGTGTTTTGCTGTGTGTGTGTGTGTGTGTAGGTGGGTGGTTGGTTTCGTGTCAAGGCGAATGTGCTGTCTGTGCTTGTTGCTGCCTGTGTGTGTGTGTGTGTGTGTGCGCACTTGTTTGTCCGCTTTAGCTGGAGTGTGTGCTTCTTTGTGTCTGCCTGCCTATGAGCACTGCCGTTTGTTTGTGTGTGTGTGTGTGTGCGCATTTTTATTTTGTGTGCGCCTGCCTCGTATGTGTGTGTGTGTCTGAGTGGGGGATTATTTCTATCTGAGCTCCAAAGCCTCCTAAACAGGGCTTAGAGAGACGGCCCAGGGCAGCAGCTAAAGCCGTCGGGTAGAGCTCTCTCATTCTCGCTCCCTCGCTCGCTCTGCACCCCTCTCTGCTGCTCTCTCTGCCATTTCTCCTGCCCTGATCCATTGCGTTAATACACAGACACTCCCACACACACACACACACAAACACACTCTTGTTTTGGCCCTCATCTGCTGCCACGCACACACACACACAGTCACACGCCACACGCAATTTTAATCTGTTCCAAATGCACACTGGTAAATGTGTTAATTCGACACCAGCTGTTGCGAATTGAAATGGGAAAACGCTCCTACTTTTTCTCGCCCGCGCTTGCACACACACACACTTACACACACGCACACATGCATGGACAAGTCATTATACATCATTTTACCATACACACCTCTCTCTCGCACTCACTCATTCACTTGCCCTCATTTGGCAACACAAAAGTAGCACCAGACACTCGCACCTTCTCCTTTCTCTCTCCTACTTTAGTCTCTCTCTGCTCTTTGTGTGTGTGTGTGTGAGCGAGCGAGCGTTGCCCGGGCACGACTAGAGTTTTCACAGTCTGCTTCTCACATCGCCTCCCCTGTGTGCTTTATAGTGTGGGTGTGTGTTTGTTTACAAGGCTTGTCTAGATTCCTACTGTGCGCGCTTGTACGCTTGTTTGCATAAATAAGCCCTCTCTTCGGAACCTAGCTGCCGATTTCTGTGGCTCGTCGTGGTTTGATGTGCAAGTGCTCCTCCTGGACAGCCTGCTCGTCTTTTACGAGGACTTTTTTGCTCTCCAAAAACACAACGCCCCTTTTCCCCTTTTGACACCAACTGGGGAAAAACACAGCGTTCCAGTTCAAGGCCTTTTCCTTCTTCTTCTTCTTCTTTTTTTTTTTAAGGCTTTGTCTAGAAGCCCTGAGTCCGGTCTTCAGAGCGGCTTGCCTTTGAGCAGTCAGGGTTATGCGCCTTGAGGAGAGGTGCTTCAGCACGGATAGATTGGCCCTGGCGGCAGGGCTTGAACCGGTGATGTGTCTGTAACCTTGAGTTCACCCTGTCGCTCCAGGAGGTAGCCTGCATCCCTCTAGTTATTCTTGGTTTCCCTCGATGCTGTGTGTGGGTTTCCTTGTGTGTATGGGCCTATATGTGCTTGCAGGGGATTTTTTAGTATGGGCTCCCTACAGCGTCTAAAACCCCTCCCTCATTCAGCCCCTTTCTCTGGAGGAGATCTGATTTCCCTGCTCCAGGCGAGCAGCGAGAACAAGACAGTGTGTGTGCGTGTCTCTGTGTGTGCGTCAGTGTGTAGCTGTGTGCTTTTGTGTGCGTGTGCACACGCGCAGCCCGGGCCAGGCAGACCTTCCCCATCTCCGCTCTGCGCTTTGAAAAACGAGGGAGGAAATCTCAGAGCAGCAGTTATTATTCATCCCTCAAAGAGAACGGGGAGAAGGCGGAGGAGGAGGAGGAGGAGGAGGGATGGATGGAGGGAGGAAGAAAGAGAGAGCCAAACGGGAGGGATGAAGGCGGGGTGGGGGGGATACATTAACTCTTATCTCACTGTATTCGGCATTCTGCATCCCAGGATGCGCTCTGTCTCTCTCCTGCTTTCTCTTTCCTTTCTGCGCTGCCTTCCTTCCGTTCCTACGCCTCTCGGAATATCTCACATTCAGCAAGCATGGATGTGTGTTTGTGTGTGTGTGTGTGTGTACGTAGGCTGCTGTGTGGTTCGTACTTTTTACACCCTACTGTCTTTTGCGGCGTATTTTGTTTGCTTGAACAAGTGCGCTGATGCTGAAAAGGCAGCATGCAAGGTTCGAACTCGAACTTGTCTTGATTTGTCTGCGATCCGTCTTTATTTATCTACCTCTTCACTTTCAATTTACAGCGTGAGAGTGGCAGCATTGGCCTGTTTGCTAAAATAAGTTTCAAACTTTATTTAGCTTGCAGACATTTCCAGATTTGCTCCTTTTTGCATCACTTTGATCTGCAGTTTTTTGCAAGAGTGACATGACAGGCTCTGCAGGGATTGCCACCAACATCAGGATTAGCTCTGTGTGAATGTAAAGTTTGCACATTTAAAAAAAAAAAAAAAATGCTGATCTTCAGATGTGACGTTCATATTATTTTGTCATTTTGCCTTTGATTTATTGACACACAGATAACATAACTCTTCTGACTGCTGCGCTGTCTGTGGTTTCAGATGTCATGCTCTTTGAACACCCTGATTGCCTGTGTGATAGCATAGCCACATGTGGCTGTGTGGCCCAGATAATATTGGGTGGATATGTGACCATGGCTACACTCTGTGTGTGTGTGTGTGTGTGTGTGTGTGTGTGTGTGAGGCAGTGATCAGTGTGTAACTGGGGACACAGACCCACGTAGCCATTCGTCTCCCATTGAGCAGCAGTGATGCGCCGCTATTCATCCCCATTTAGCGAGACAGAGAGCTGGCCTACAAGGCTGTGTGAAGCGCACACACACAAACACACACACAGGGCAGGCACCAAGGATGGACACACACACACATGCACAGGACAGGCACCAAGGATGGACACACACATACACACACACACACTCTAAGGCAGCAGTGGGGATATAATTACAAACACACTGACATAAATAGATTTTTGTGCGTATAAATAGATCATATAGACACAATATACAGGTGTATGTTCACCCCTCTTTGCCTAAAACAGTTTCACTATATACTGACCTGTAAGTCTATATATCGACAAACCCTTATATAGACACATACAGGCACATATAGGCGTATATTCAGATACATGTATGCATACGCAAATGCTAAAGGAGATACTAGATAACCACCCGATGCGCACACACACACACTCACTGGTGCATGCACACACATACACCCACACACACACACACACACACCATGTTCCCCCTCCCTCTGCTCTTTCAGGCACGTCTTTAAATATTCATCACTCTGGCTGCTCTGAGAGTGCCGTAAACGCTGCCTCACACTCCAGGGAATCGCTAAAGCCTACTCTATCATCTGCTCTCCCTCCCTCCTCTCTCTCTCTCTCTCTCTCTCGCTCACACAAACACACACACACACACACACTCATGCACACAGACTTCTCGCCACAACCACTCACAAGGATAAACTCACGTGCACTAACACTCGAAGGCACAGCCTGTGGCATCAGCGGACACACAGCCGCATGCAGGTACATGAATCAGGCACAGGGGAACACATACGCCGCGCTGTACGATAAACAGATTTTGTGCGTGTGTGTGTGTGTCTGCAGGCTCCCAGCACACAGGGCTGAGCAGTGTTGTGTTCCAGGAAACAGGATGTCTCTTTGTTTGGGTTTTATTCTGCTGGTGAACGTTAGCCGCTTTAGTCCCCTGGGTCTTTGTCTGTTACCGTGTGTGTCTGTGTGCATCCCATGCAGGTGCTTGGTGTGTGTGTGTGTGTGTGTGTTTCGCCATGATTCCAGACATATTCACTGAAATCTTCACACAGAAGGTTGACAAAAAGATGCACATGTGTGCGTGCACGATGCATGTGTGTATAATGGGAGTCATCCCTGTAGGAGTCACCCCATGTTGAACTCATGATCACACACATGCTCCGTGCAGACTGGGGCTCATTTAGGTGTTGGCACGCTCACATCCAGTCCTGCAGATTCTTCACAAACATGCAAGTTCTCCACACACTTCAGAGGCTCGTCACATGTCGTCGTCCTACAATGAGAAGCCTGTCCTGTGTGTGTGTGTGTGTGTGTGTGTGTGTTTTCTGGCCGGAAGGCTTCCACACATGTGCAGCAGACAGCAGGGCAGCTTGAACCGCCACTGAACAGACAAGACGAGTTTCATTCAAGCCCATCACTGACTTGATGACTTCTTAAAAACTCAATGATGAGTGAATGGTCCTAATTAATGATTATATTGTAATTATTTATAACTTTGATGCCTAGAACTGTCGAGAGTTAATGAGATCTGATTATGTTTGAAGGATTTGGATTCAATAAGTGGATTCTACTTAATACAAATTCAATAAAAGTCCGTCATGCCCCAAAGCGTCGTAAAGCATAATTAGACTTAAATAAACTCTGGCAGTTCCTGGTTCATTTTCTGAATGACTGTTTGTGTCTGGTCGTCACTTTTCATTTTGGCCTGAATTTAAAGCTGCAGTGTGGAACTTTTGTCTCCCCCTTCTGGCAGTACGACTAATCACACAAACGACAATGGAGCTATAACATTTACTCCACCTAAATAATGGATTACTGCCTGGCAACTGTGGATTTCTTGGTGTGTTTGGTCTGAACACGAGACTGGGACTTTCCAGAGATGCTAGTGGTGTGTAGTGTTTGTCCTCTTTTGTTTTTTTATAAGGCTGTAATCTTTCATCTTTTTATGGAGCATCATAAAGTCTTCTTGGACACTTCCTTGAGTTTTCCTCCTCGGCCCGTAGTTGTTGTACCGACTCCGTCTCCGTGGTTGTTTGGCTCTTTAGTTGTGCTGCTGCCTGACAGGAAGCGAAGGTCACCACGGACACCAGATTTAAAGGGACAAAAATCCACAAATTATATATTTATATTGGTGGAAGATGCAGAGTTTTCAGTTATCCTTCTCTCCGCTGTAATGTAACTAAATGGCACTCGGCTTGTGGTGTCCGACTTTCCAGGAAATCACAGTTGACTGGAAATCAAAACCTGACTGTAAACACGGCATGCAGTTTGACGTAGGAACTTATTTTTCTACTAAACTCAGGCCGTGTGCACCTCCCCCTGACAAATGGACATTTGTCTGTCACAGACATGATGCATGGACTCCACAGACCTCTTCAGGAGTCCTGTGGTATCTGCACCAAGTCATTAGCAGCAGATCCTGTAAGCCTGTAAGCTGTGAGGTGGGACCTCTATGGATCGGATTTGTTTGTCCTGCACATCCCACAGATGCTGGGGCAGATTTTGGAGGCCACTTTGAACTGGTTGTTGTGTCCTCAAATCATTGCTGAACCACTGTGGCTTTGGTACTGGGAGTGTTATCCTGCTGGAGGAGGCCATCAGGGCACACTTGGTCTGCAGCAATGCTAAGCTAGATGCTACATGGCAAAGTAACATCATTCTGATGGCTCTGAAATGCAGCCAGCCGTCCACTGGATCAGATGTCAAAAAAAATATCTTCAGACCAGGCCGCCTTCTTCTGTCGCTCTGTGCTCCAGTCCTGATGTGTCCTTTGTTTGAGCTTTCAGCAGTGGACAGAGGTCAGCGTGGACGCCCTGACTGTTCTGCAGCTACAGACTGTGCTGCTCTGTGTGTCCTGACACCTTTCTGTCAGAACCAGCAGGAACATTTTCAGCAGTTTGAGCTGCAGCAGCTTGTCTGTTGGATCAGACCACTCTTCACATCAGGGGTGGGTGATTATTTTTTGTGAAGGCTACATAGGCTTCCATAAGAAAAGCAAAGGGCCATGTTTTTTTCCCATAAATAATGGTATAAATTGGAGACCACTGGCACAGTGTCTATTTTTTTTTATCATTGTCAGAGTCATTTGCTGTCATTTACTGGTCCTCTCCACTGTGTGTGTCCATCCAGCATTTTTAAAAGTGTGGACAATGGGATGACCGTAGTACTGCAGCGGGGAAGAGACAAGCAGGGGTGGGAAGATGTTCCCGGTGATGCTGTGCTCAACAGCTGACTTTTGCCGCTTTTGTTTATGTTTGGGTGGAGTTACAAATGAAGGGGCCGTAGTTTGCCCAGGTCCATGAGCCTGGGTGGCCCCTGACCCTGCCTCTGCCTGGTTCGACTGTTTTTCTTTTGATAGGCAGGGACCACTCTGCAGGCTGGGGACACCCCTCAGAGCTGCAGACTGGGGACGTTCTGACCCAGTCGCTCTTGTCAGAGTCCCTCTGCTGTCCGTTTTTTCCTAACATCAGTTTTGAGGATAAAATGCTCGCTTGCTGTCTGATAAACCCCACCCACTGACAGCTGCCATGATAACCAGGTAATCAGTGTTATTACCTTCACCTGTCAGTGCTCAGAATGTTGTGGCTGATCGGTGCACCTTTGTCCCACCTACGATTTCTTAGGAATCCAGCTCCATTTGGCAGAATTATTCCTTTTAGTGAGAGAAAAGTTCAGATTTGCTGTCAGCAGCTGCACTGCAGGCAGCGTCAGGACCTTGTTTGGGCACTGTGAAGCATGTGATTTGTCTGGAGGGTGGAGAAAAAAAAAAGAATAAGTAAGGCTGTCACAGAGAGGAGGAAGTGCAATCGAGTTCAGGATGACTTCTCTGTCTGGCTGACCTCCACTCCTGGGAAGGAGTTCTCGTCTGAGCCGCCGTTAAAGTGTGTTTCACCACACAGCTCCGAGGATTGTTCGGCACAACAATTAGAGGCAGACGAAAAGGTGAAGTCTGGAGAGGAGGGAGGAGGTGAACTGATGGGTGGAAAGGGGTATATAGACTGGCAGGGTGGAATATGGGAGGAGATAGGGAGAGGCGGCGAATCTGGAGGGTGAGAGAGAGAGACGGGTTCAAAGAGTGACTGACAGCATAATAGATGGAAGGTCTGAATAAGTGAGCGCGGCGCGCAGACGCTGCGTGAGTGCTAATGATTGACTGCATGCTTACAGGTGGTGGCAGACTGAGGACTGAAGCCACATATGTGTGTGTGTGTGTGAGAGAGAGAGAGAGAGCGTGTGTGTGTGTGTGTGTTTATTGTTGTTGACCATTTGCTCCTGATATTGTATACACAATATCATCCCTGTTGTGAGATTCGCTCGACTACGCCACACACACCAACCCTGACAGACACACACACAGCAGCTCAGCCAGGCATCGCCTGCAGCCACACTCTCCTTCCCACCACTGCCTCCCTCATTCATCTTTCATTAGCCTGGCTCACACAGGAGAAACAGCCAACCACCACCACCCCCCCTGCTTCTCCGCACGCCTCCACCCGTCTCTCCATCTCTCTCTTCTCTCTATCTAACCTCCTCGCCTTTTTTCCCCTCCTGTCTTATCTTGGTTTCTCTCGCACGTAATCTCTTTTGTTTGTCTCGCTCATGTCTTGCAATCTGTCTTTTTGGATATCTCTCCTCCTCTTCCTCCTCCTCCTCCTCCTCTTCTTCTTCTTCCTCCACTTTCTCTTCCTGGCTCGTTGCCGTCACTGCTTTTTAGTCTTTTTCATTCAGCCTCACTCCTTCACCCCTTTGCCCTCATCTCTCTTCCTCCTCCTCCTCCTCCTCCTCCATCGCTCTCGGCCCTCGTTCCCCTTCACAGCCTCACTCTTCCACATTTTCACCTCTTTATCGTGCTCTCCTTCCCTCTTCCACTCTCCCCCTCTCCTTCCTGTGCAGCGCTGTTTCTCTGACACTCGCCCCCCCCACCTTCCTGTCTCTCTTTCTCTCCATCTCGCCTGCTCTCTTTCTTCCTTTCATTTTGCTCTCCGTCTCTCCCTCGATGGAGGGGAAAGGCTCTTCGCCTCTAATTGCGGCTGTTCCGTTGCCATGGCGCGTGTTGCTCGGCGCTGCGAGGTGCTGTCTGTGTGTGTCTGTGTGTGTGTATGTGTGTGTGGCAGGCAGATGATTGCTTGCTGCCAGCTCTCGTTTCCCGGACGCCGATCGCGTTTCTTTGCGGCAGCAGGGAAAAAAAATGAGACGCCAGAAATAGCCCCCCTTCACACAGACCCACTCACTCTCACCGCTGCGCTGTCAGAAAAATACACACACACACACACACACACACACAGACACACACACAAACACACATCCACTGCATTGCCTCTCCTTCTGACATCCTCAGTGCATATGACCTAGGTTACACTGTATGTAGACGCCTTTTCACACACGTGCAGGCCTGTGATGTGTGTTTATCTTTATCTGCATGTGTCCGACTTCCTCTGTATGTGTGTGTGTGTGTGTGTTTCCTGTGCCTCTAAGGAGGTTGTGTGGGGACTCCTGATTTATTTCACCTTTAATGGGAAGTGAAATGAATGTGAGCAGCAGCTGGTCTGGTCCTCTGAGATACCGTGGAAGGCTAACCCAGAAAACAGGCAGCGTTGCTCTGAAACGGTCCTTACTCTGACGAGCGCCAGGACATGCCGCTCCACGCTCCACTAGCTGCACTGTTGGTTTTATTTTAAGCTGCGTTTAGACATCGAGTTGACAGCAGGTAGGCTCTCGTTGCAGGTTTATCTTCTAACATCTGGCCAACCTGACTTGCGGTTTTCTCCCTGTCACAACTTTTCAGAGGGTTGTTGGAAGGTAAATGGAGACAGATTAATAGCAAATAAACCTTGCAACCTCACGCTGCAAAAGAGGATAAGAGGGGATTATAACCAGATTTGTGGACGAATCTCCATAATCATCTTCTGTGCTGCTCTCCCGTGGTTCTCACTGGGGTTTTTTAAGGGAAGAAAACAGCTTATTTCTGTACTTGCTCTGTCTGACAAAGTTGTCGTGCCACTAACCTGTAAGTTAAAGAAGATTTATGGGAGATAAATCAAGACATTGATCAAATTCAAAATGAGCTTGTTACCTTTGATCATGTTACTCTTTCAGGCTTCGTGCCAGTTGTAGCTTGCTATCATAATTGGCGTAATTGTTAGAGCTGAGCGTAATCCAGAGTAGAATATGCACCTGTGAATCAGTGAATCTAAGAAGGCAATACATACAGCTGTGTGGCCCCATGGAGGGCTGTGAACACTGACTGTCCTCAAGTTACAGTCAAGGGTTGGTGAGGTTGGCACGTCGTAACAGCATTAGGTTATTAGAGATTATGGTCGGTGTGGTGACGACACATGAGATGGAAAAATAAATAAACTGCAAACGGCTGGCTTCAAAAGCAGGTCAGTGTCTACAGGTGGTTTTTGGTGCCATGACAACAGTATGTGTCGTTCAGTTGTTTAAATTTATGCGTAAATATGTGTGTGATTGCAGCCTTTTCGGCTTGTGCTACTCTGCATGGTCAGAGTCATATACCCCGTTCACACTGGGGAAATGAATCCAGCTAGAGCGGGAGTTGGGCCGTATCTGGATATATCCTGATAGTCAGAGTCTAATACCCCGTTCAGTGTGAACACCTCGAATCCAGCTACATCCAGTTTGATTTCATTTGAGCCAATCCGGCTAGATCCACCTCTCGTAGGTGGATCTAGCCGGATCCACCTGAACGGACTCTGTATATTACGAGGCGCCACCTAGTGGTTTGGAGGACAGCAAACGCGCTGGATGAAGCCGGATTGAGTGCAGACACAAGTGTGTGCTAGCCAGATTTGAAAATAGGTCTGAACGCATCCAGCTTAAAGGCTGTCTGGGCTCAATCCTACTCTAGCTGGAATGACTTTCTCCAGTGTGAACGGGACCTTAGAGCAGATTATATGAAGCAGAGGAGGCAGGAAGCATCAACCTGCTGCTCAATGAGTAGGGTGAGTCCCAGAGACTTCATGAGCCAGGTATCAGATCGCTCTGCTCCTTTTCAGACAGCAAATCATGTCACAGGAGGGGCGGGAGCTGTAACTGTGGGAGCTGAGAGCCAAACCAATCATCTTCAATCCCTGAACCGAACCAAATACACAGTCAATGTCATTTTTAAACGACCAGGGCAAAGAGAGTCGATTCGGGCCTCCCAAACTCCTCAGCAGCCCTCAGCCTGTTGTCTTGATAAGATCTGACTTTCCACCTTTAAGCTTACATACATGCACATAGTCATTTAGGCATTGTAATAAAATGTGTTTTGTGGAAAATGAAACCTGTAGTTTATCGTGCTTCCCATGACAAATACTAGAGCTGCTAATTGCTTCTTTTTGGCACCGAGGTTTTCTTACATTGCGCTTAAATGTGTTGAAATTGATTTATCTGCTGGCTTTCCAGTGCTTTAACCATCTGCTACTGAAGGAAACTGTCTTAAAGGACAAACCTGCTGCTATAGTTGATGTTTCTCTGCATGCCATCAAATCCCATTACAAGATCTGAACCTGCTATGGATTGCATTCTGCAGCGGCCCCTGCCAAAGCGTGGTTTTCTTCCTGTTCTTTGTCCATCGGCTCGTGCGTGTTCCCTAAAGCTGATGCTGCTGCCACCCAGACTTGTCTGCTCATGTTTGTGTGCGAGCTGCTGAGTGCAGTGATGTCAGAGTATTGACGGCGCTGCTGTGAAGTGATTAATGTGGGGAACAGTTCAGCATTGGTGCCGCTGCCAAAAATTTCAACTGAAAACACTTCTCATCCTCCGACTGTCACGTCAAGGCTGGCGAGCCTCACCTAGCTCCTCGTAACCACAACACAGCAGCAGCGCTTTGGTTTGGGTTTATCTTCCTCCCCTGTGGGACTCAAACAGCGAGGGGGCCGGGGGTGACTTTCCCGACCCGGAGGTCAACCACGGTGGTCACTTAGTTCATGCTGCATGGCCAACCCCCGAAGAACACAACACATGCAGGAAATGCCATGAGCTGTGCACGATTTGATTCTCTGGCTAATAGATCAATAAAAGACATTAGCGGCGGGCTAACCCAGCGAGCAGCGCTAATACAGGGTTAATCCAGGGTTAATGGCTGAGCAGCATCATTCTCAGAGGCAGCCATTAGTTCTCAGCCACACTATACAATATCAGGTTCCTCTTCCAGTCCTGCCCCAGGTTTCCAGGCACAGGGAGGGAAATTGAAAAGAAAGGAATGGAGGATCGCCCTCCTGAGTCAAGATGAAAATGAGATATCCAGATAGATGAAACTGAATGCGAATAAATGGAAGCGATATCTGGGGGAGGCCAGGCGGCGCGCAGGAAACGTGCACGGAATGAAAAAGAAGACGGGACGGTCAAATTGTGGCGAGGAAGAGCAGGGAGCTCAGAGGAGAGAGGAGAGGGTGAGAAGGAGAGGAAGGGAGTTGAGCGCTACACATCTCCCTGTCCTTGTAAAGTGCTGCGTGCTGTCGGAGCGGCAGCCAAGAATGTGTCAGCCCAGCCGTCTCACGCTGCCTAATGGGCTCTTAAACGCTGATATAAAGCTCACTCGCTCTTTCACCCTCCCCTTTTCCTCCCTCTCTCTCTCTCTCTCTCTCTCTCTCTCTCTCTGCCTCTGCCGCTCACTCTCATTACCTCTCGTTCTCACCCTGTCCCTCACTCTGTCACTCACTTGTCCTCTGCCTCTCTTTCACTCTCCTTCTGTCGCTCCGTCAACCTCTCGCTCTCTGTCGTTCCTCTCCGACTTCTCCCTCACTTACTCCATCCTCACCACCTGAAGCTCTGTTGCAGGTTGTCTCTTTATTTACAACTTTTTTTTTATGGATGAACTCAACACGTCTCTGTCTCTCCTCCACCAGACTCCACAATGCCTTCTACCCTCTGGGTCCGTCCTTCGTCCTCACCCTGTTGCACGTCTTGTCTGCACCACTTCACGGCTTGGCCAATGCCTTTGTCTTCGGCCTGGATAGGGATTGGTGGAGCCTACTGAGCCCAACTGGCATGCAGGTAAAAAAGCTGCACACACACACACACCTCGTTATGGAAACGTGCAGGCTATTTTTACCTGATGGTCACACGCCTCAAAATCATGTTTCCATAAAAGTCATGACCCCCATGATGTTGGTAGCATTCCCATTATGGTTCTCTTCACATCCCGAGGACCAACATTACAAACATGTAAATAAAAGGTGAAGGTTTGTGTTGTGAATTCACACCACACAAAAAAGACACACTAAAACTTAGGGCTGTAATCGACCAAAGAAACTCTCGGTCAACTGAAGCCCTCAAATGTACAGAAACAGAATGACGTTCGGATTATAGCGTGGTCCGGGTATATCTGAAGGATGCTGCCGTTGCTCCGAGCGGGTGCTCCTACAGTTATAAAACAATTCTTAGACTAAAACAGTTCATATACTCAAAACAGACGGGGCAACCTAACGCAGACGTTAGCTTTCGTTTGTAGTCGAACTGTGATAGATCGATACTTTATTGATCGAGGGGAAATCCAGGAAACTTTGCATGCGACTTTTTTCCGTTATCTATTTTCATGAAATGCTGCCACACTGCAGATGTCTCTGACCTGATAGAGGGCTGACTTTAAATGAACCTCTATAAAATTAAATAAATATTCAGCAAACCACCGGTTCTCGGCCTTCTGGTACTCGTCAGTCTGTCGGTCTGTCTCTGGGGGGTTGGGCTAATCCAAAGTAGTGAAACGGTGAAAACACCCCCATTAGCACTTGGTAATTTCCTCCTGATCAAATTAATGCTGCAAAAAAATCGACCAATCAGGATTTTGGTCGAGCCAGAACTTATCGACTAACAAATCGACCAGTGGACGGGGAGGTTACAGCCCTACTAAAACTCCATTTAAGCATCATTCCTTTGGCTTTGGGCTGGTCCAAAATGTGAGCATGTTTCCTGCTCCTGATTTCAGCAAAACACTCACATGTATGTACATATATATTTGACACGTTTTGTCTGGCTGCTCTTTCAGTCAGTAAACAGACTGACCCACATCATCACCCGCAGAGCTCACAGTAAAAAGCTGTTGCTCCAACAGATGCATGCAGTCAGCAATGTCACAGATTCCTGCTCTGAAAGGGTCTTTTTAAACCTCTGAATGCCATCTGTCCTGTGCTGCGTACCTTTGTTTACTTCTTTTAGGGTCACAGGTGACTGAAGCCCGTCCCAGCATGCTTTGGGTGAAAGGCATGTGACTGAATGGCTGAATTATTTCTCTCCAAGCCTGTACGCTTCAAGTGCTGTAGAATGTTTGAAGTTTTGTGGCCATGAAGGAGGATGTGTGTCGTCAGCTGGGCTGTGTGCGTCGCATTTTAAATAACTCTCACATAACAACTCTGCTAATATTGATCATCCCTTGATTTAGGATCCATACAGTTCTGTAAATGTAGTCGGTGTAATCGGGGGTTTTATTAAGTGTTTAAAAGAAATGCATGTATTCAGGGAAACTGGCTCAGTGGGAGGCGAAGCGTTCGATATTTACAACCAGACAGATTCACAGAAATCACAGCGCGCCCTCGTTGGATCATTTCTTGTCACTGACTTGCGTACGATCCATTGAATCTGATTGGGTTGTTCATATGATTATCAGTGAATTGCTACATCAACAGGTCTTGGACCAGACGTGCAGGGACAGAAAGTGTTCAGCCAAAGTTTCCGAGTTGTTGTTGTTGTTGTGTTTTTAGGTATCAAGGTGCTCACAGCGCTTGTGAGCAGCTTAAGGCTGTTACATACTCCGTGAGAACAGAGAAGCTGGTTCTGGCTCCTGGTTTGAGAGGTCTCACAGCACCTCGTCTGAGCAGAATGTTTTCTTAGTGGTGTCCGAGAACTGTGTGATTGGTCTGAATTTTGGAGTGAATGCAGAAGTGGAAAAGCTTGTCCACAGTGCAGAATCCACACTTCCCAACAACACTGTCTGACAGACCTATGGCCATGAAATCACAAATACTACCAACTAACTGACTTGCAACAAGGTCGGCATGCAGCCAGGGTCGGGCATCGAACCAGGATGGACAGCCGCTCTCACCACCGCAGCTGATACCGATGTTTAATATTCAAGTGAAAAGAATAGAACGCTTTAAATCTCTCTGCCTGGTGAAGTCATCGTTGAGTCACTGACAGATATTAACAAGCTTGTGGAGACTCAGGATTATGAAGTCGGCCGCTGTTTTTTTCCGCAGAGGCTCATATTGACGATGTATGACAGATGTGAACTGTCTTTTTTTAAATCTGATCTGAGTCCATCTTCACCGGAGCCATCAACCACTTCAGAAAAACATCGGATTTAACAAATGTTTTCTACAGTTTTGTGCTGATTTAGCAGCTTTTCCTTTTAGAAAAGTGGAACGTCTCAGGTGCTTCAAATTTCTTTTTAAATTCTTTAATATGTTTAAATTAATTTCTTGGATATCTACAAATGTCGGGGTATAGTGGGAGAGTACACAGCAGGACGATGGTTTTAGGCCGTGATAAAGGAATGATGCAGGATTTGTACCTACAAAGCGGCTGCAGCAGCATCACCATCAATGTTTAAACTGTCATCACTGCTGCAAGTCTGGAAGCTCTGTACATAGGGAACTTGTCCGGCCCGGCTGCTGTGGAGGTGATCAAATCCTCCGCTGATTTCTTTGTCATATATTTAATCTTCTTCATCGATTTATTGCTTGAATAAATGACTGATTATTGCTAATTTCCTTAGTCATCAGTCTTTTGTTGATGCAGTGATTCTAATAAGTGAAAAGTCATTAATCAATAATCAGTAGTTGCAGCTCTGAAAATGAAATCTTGTCATCATAAAGCTCTTGATTTTTTTTTTGCTACGTGTTTTTAACCCTTTCCCTGGTGGGATAATTGCTCCAGAATTTGTAATTAAGACTGTTTAAGTTTGCACATTTAGCAGAGCCATCTGTCACAGGTGTTCACACATTACCTGCACATGAAATAATAGCTGGATATGACACAGGAAAACGCTCCTAACATTACAAATCAGACTCTTTATTTTCTCAGATTTAGCATTTATGGAAATGTAATGAAGCCAAGGTGATATTTTTACTATTTGGACCACAAACCCCCCCATCGGCTGCATTTCAGTAAACAACACGATCAATATAGTTCTCCACAGATTTGTCTCAATCGGCAAACATTGACGGTGTCTGCAGAGCCGATATTGAACCACGAGCAAAAAAAAACTGTGGCCTGTAGTTCCCGTCACACACACACATGCATATTGTCACCTGCTCAGTATCACCAGCCACGCTGATACCGGGTCATGAGCACGATGTGGAAGAGTGGAATGTGCGGTATGACCTTCAACCCAAATGTCAGTGTTGCACTGTGGTGAGTGGAGAGAGAGAGAGGAAGACAAGAGGAGGGAAATGGAATCTCAATGTGTTCGTAAATCACAGAGAAAATGCTGTTTGTGTGTGTCAGGGAGAGAAGAAGAAGAAGGTGAGGAAGAAGACGACAGAGAGAGAGAGAGGGAGGGAGACAGGCGGCGTGTGCGTTCGTGCGCTATCGTGACTAACAGCCGGTTGTTATTCATCTTGGCATGCGGCTCTCAGCAGCCCCCACACATCAGGTGTGAGATTGGCGGGGGAGAGGAGGGGTGAGGCAGAGAAGGAGGTGGGGAGGGTGGGTTGTAACAGCGTCAAAACATTCCTCTCTCAGAGCGACGAGTCTGTGCTTTCACACACACACAGTAACCCCGGCGGCTCGCGCTCGCTCGCTGATTCTCTCCCTCTGTGCTTGCCTGTGGTGCATTTGCATGATTTCAGAGATAGGCTCTGATTTTTTAAGCTGACTTACATTATGTACGTATCATTTCTCCTCTCACCTCTCTGTCCTTGTTTCTACACATGGGGGAAAAAAATCAGTTAGAGATCAGTGTGTCTGCTCCCGACAGAGGCAGACTGCGGTTTCACATCACGGGCGAGCCTGTCGTGAGGATTTGGGTTTGGTCTGTTTGATCTTTTGCACCTGTAGCCTGGTTCCTGACTTCTTAATAACCGCCCTCAGCTCTGGTTGGCATGTTAGCCTGGAGTTTCTCTCTGACTTCTCAGCCAGCTCCACATTGGCTTCTACATTTTTGTTGTAAACAGAAAATATTCAGTCGACCGCTTCACTTTTCGTTGACTAATGATCACCTGTGGCACCATATCCAGATCAGAACAGTGCTCGAGAGTCTGTGAAACCTTCAAAACCTTCTATATTTCTGCATAAATATGACCCAAAACATCAGACATCAGATGTGGAGCTTAAACTAAACTGTTTTTTGTTTGTTTTAATGGAGCAATGATCTTTTAGCCCGTTCACACTGGGGGGGAAAAATGTGGATTCGGCCGCATCCTGATCAATCCAGATGTGTTTTTTCTGAGTGTGAACACCTCAAATCCGGCTGTATCCAGTTTGATTTCAGTCCGGCTAGATCCACCCAAGAGAGGTGGATCTAGCCGGATTGGCTCAAATGTGGCTCAGGTGTGAACGCAAATGTGGCGAGCGAATCCGGCTAGCGACATGCTACTTCCGGTTCACGGGGTGCGACACGGGACAAAAAAACCGCATGATGCGTGCGCACACGCGGTCCTACCGCATATTACGAGGCGCCACCTACTGGTTTGGAGGACAGCAAACATGCTGGATGAAGCCGGATTGAGTGCGGACACAAGTGTGTGCTAGCCAGATTAGAAAATAGGTCTGAACTCATCCAGCTTAAAGGCTGTCTGGGCTCAATCCTACTCTAGCTGGAATGACTTTCTCCAGTGTGAACGGGGCCTTTGAATGATACCAGTGAATTCTCAGTTGGCTGCTGAATTCAACCATGCAGGAGACCATTGATAAGATCAGTAACATGATAACAGATTGACAGATGCCAGTGTGTGGTACATTGTCACAGAAGGTGTTTGTTCAAGCAGCTCCAGTGATTCAGGCGTCAGATCGCTGATGTTAAACTTCGTCAGATTCGTGTCATTCTTAAGTGTTTGAGGTGAATCCTGAATCCTTTCGTCAGCGGTCTGTAGCCAGGAAGGAGACCTGGGTCCTCTACTCTCTACTCTCTACTCTCTAAAGCCAAATCTGTAAGGTCTGCCTGTGTTTTCTGAGTGCTGCTTGGTGGATGACCTGGAGAAGGGTCGTGCTGTTACACGGCCGCCTGCCTGAACTCATCCCCCCCCCTCAGACTGCTCGCTGCCTCTTCCTCGGGATGAAGAGTGAGATCTGCAGCTGACATTTTGACGGTGACGTCGTTGCTTCTGTGGACCACTTTCTTAAAGACCAGTGGGCTTAACTGTGTGTTATGCTTCGTTCTGCGGGCAGAATACGGGCCTGAAAGCAGAACCCTTTATCCACTGATCGAATGGAGAATCAGATTAAAGCAGAAGTCTAAATCAAAGCCAGCCGTGAGATTCCTGAAGGCTCCCACCACTCCTCCATTCTCCCTGGAATGAATACAAGGCCTCAGCTTCTGTATTCTGTGTGTATTCGAGTAACCAGATTATTAAATTGTACATAAGCACATCATTTAATTTCCTCTGTAGCCCGTTTTCTTTGATTAACCTGCTGCTTTGTTGCATGTGAACATACTTGTGTCTCTCTGCCTCACATGTCTGTCTTTATCGAGTTGGCTGCTCTCTCTCTCTCTCCACAGCAGCCGTCTTTGACTCGTGTCTCCCTCCCTCTCTCCCCCTCCGTCTCTCTCTCTCTCTCTCTCTCTCTCTCTCTCTCTGTCTCTCCCCTGTCTCCTTTGTTCCCACTACCCTGTTACAGCATCTCTGGCATTTATCTCCCTTGCATTATTTTTTTCTTCTTCTCCTTTGTGTAGCATCTCTCTCCCACCTGTGTACTCTCCGTCTGATTCCCTCTCCCCGTCTTCCTCTCGCTGTTTCCCTGATATTGATCTGCATTCTAGCCATACAGCTGAACCGCCTGTGGCTCTGCAATGAGCTCACATCTCACTTCTTCTTCTCCTTCTTCTCCTTCTCCTTCTTCTTCTTCTTCTTCTGTATGTATGTGAGGGTGCAGCGGGGAAAACAGCTGCTCCCAGTCCTCTTATGTCTCTATATCACTGCAGACAGCGGTTAATTTGATATAAACGGTGTGTGTGGCAGTGCTGAGGGTCTGTGGAAGCATAGTCGAATATTTTGGTCAGTTAAAAATGTGCATCACAGCCGTCGTGAACGTCTTTGTGCACTCCCACTTCTTGTTGTGCTGTATCCACTCCTGCAAGCAGCTCAGGTGGACGGATCACATCGCTCCAAACTCTTTCATGATGGACAAAAAGAATGCTGTTTGGCTTGTGTGGGAAAGGGCACGATTAGTGTTTACTCCAAGGTTAAATGGCTTTACAGTAGTTGCAGGAGTTTATTGGCTTCAGGTAAACACACACACTCACGTGGGGTTGATCAGTGATCAGCTGAGTCCATCGTGTTTCTTTTGCCGTCCCTCTTAAAACATTTAGATTTAAACTGGCACTTAGAGGCCATGATGTGCCTGTTTTTTGTGCAGTGGTTTCTTTCAGCTGTTAAACACAGTGAAGCTGAAACTGCAGTGAAACACTGATGTTGTGCAGCTTTGTCATTTATATTTGCCCAACTTTTGATCATCTGGAGGCTGCATGGAGAAGGCGTCGTCCGTTTGATCGAAGTCGTTTCATAAAACCATTCACTACGTTTAACTCACACACACACACACAGCTGCTTCCGTCCAGCTACGTTTGAGTCAGATCACGAACGATTGCTGACGTGAAGCGTGGTTTAAAAACAGTCCAGTCGCCCTGAGAATGTCCGGCCTCTTTGGGGAGCTGCTCTGGAGGTGGCAGCCTGGTCGGTTCACACTGGGGAAAAAATGTGGCTTAAGCATCCAGATCAATCCAGATGTGTTTTTTTCAGGAGTGTGAACACCTCTGATCCGGCAGTATCCAGTTTGATTTCAATCCTAGGCTAGATCCACCTCTCGTGGGTGGATCTAGCCGGATTGGCTCAAATGTGGCTCAGGTGTGAACGCAAATGTGGCGAGCGAATCCGGCTAGCGACATGCTACTTCCGGTTAGTGATGTGCTACTTCCGGTTCACGGGGCGCGACACGGGACAAAAAACCGCATGAGGCATGCGCACACGCGGTCCTACCGTGGCGTGAACGGACTCTGTATATTACGAGGCGCCACCTAGTGGTTTGGAGGACAGCAAACATGCTGGATGAAGCTAGATTGAGTGCGGACACAAGTGTAGCCAATCATCAGCCACATTTGAGCCGGATTGGCACATCTGGATAGGCCCGAATCCCGCTTTAGCCAGATTTTTTTCCCCCAGTGTGAACGGGGTAATACAGACTCAGCTCAGACAGCTTAGTCATTTTCTTTTGTTTGTGATATACAGACGCACAATAAAGTAGCTCATGTTCAAATTATGTAGCGCCTCACATTTTCCCAGTTATTATCACCTTTAATTATCAACTTAAGTGGAAAATGAAAACAACTGTGCCTCATTTTCCACAGACAATAATGACACATGCTGATGACAGGTTGCATCCAGGCTTTTTCCCCAATGTCACAGAAGACGTCGGGGTTCGGTAACACAATGCACAGCATCCTCGCTTTGTATGTGGGACTGTGGGGTGAAGCACACAGCCGGTCATCAGCCTGGGGCGGTGTGTAAATCACCACCTCAGTATATGAATGCATGGCCTGAAACGTTGTGGTTGTGTGCACTAATTCCACAGTCTGTGTGTGTTTTGCTTTCTAGCTGGCTCTGCAGTCACGGTTCTGTGACAGGACTCGGATCGGAGAGTACTACCCCGGGGCGGTGCGCTACACACAGGCTGACCTGGTGGACCTCAGCGATGACGACGACGATGACACCAACGTGCTCTTCTACTCTCCTGACATGACCCTGAAAGACAGAGGGCCCTGAGAGAGAGGTGGTGGGGGGGTGGTGGTGGTGAGGGAGGAGGAGGAGGAGGAGGAGGAGGGTCACAGCAACGGATTAGAAACCGAGAGGGAGGAAAAAGGTAGAGGGAGGGAATGGAAGGGAAGATTGGGGGGACAGTCAGGCAGATAGAAGCCGGAGATGAGCTGTCAGGTTCCATTATTAATCCCCATCCTTTACTATTTAATATCCTAAAGACACACACACCACACATACTGAGCAGCGCTCCGGCTCCCTGCAACGCTGCCATCAGAGAGAGAGAGAGAGAGAGTGAGAGAGCAGGGCTGCAGCGCTCCACAGATCCTCCCAATGTTAAAGGCATCTGCTGCATCCCAGAAGTCTCTGAACGATTCCCCTCTGCGCTCCTTCAGATTGACTCTGTGCATTCTGCAGCGTGTTGGCATGCCTGAAAAACGAAAGGAGAAAAAAAGACATAAAGGACTGCTGAAAGGCAATCATAACAAGGTGTTCCTTTAGTATTCACAGCAATTACCTTTTCACTTCTCTGCAGGAGATGAGTTGAAAAGCAGGTCTTTAAAAAAAGCACCCCGTGTGTCAGATGTGAAGGCATCTACAGCAGGTCTACCCGGAGACTGATCCCTGTATTCTTGCCAACAGGGGGGGGGGGGTGTACAGAAGGGCAAATAAGCCCCGGAGCACCAGCGCCTCCTTCCTCAGACAGTATTTCTCTCTTTGCAGATGACACCATATTCTTTGTTTTTTGTATTTATGACAGATCAATGCACTGTATGTATTTAAGTGTGCTCTATTTTTGTACGTGCCTTGGACCGGAACATGAAGTTCCCATCCTGCTGCTCTCAGCCCGATTCTGCAGCCTTATGAACAAAACACACACACACACACATGCTGTAGTAACAGCATTTGATGACTCATAATCCTATGGCCTCTGTCAGTCGCAGTGTTGAGGGAAAGCTGACATGAGCCTTTTGGTTTTCCGGTTTCTTCACCCTGGGTGTCGGCTGTCAGCTGAACTAATGAACCGACACTTGACCCTTTTTACCTGTTGAGTTTCTGAACTTTCCTGCCAGGCGTCAGTCAGTGACACCACAGTGCAACTTTAGTTTGCAGTTCACTACACTGAATCTCACACACACACACACACCTGCACTGCGCCCCTGTTTTTTTGGCACTGTTGCAGCTCTTACTTGACTGTGCACTCCATCAAATAAATGAGCAGCAGAGACATTTCATAACAAAGCTGAGACTGGGCGTGTTTATTTCATTTTCACATTGACGCCATCCCTCATCCCCTCTTCTCACAGCGCTGCTTCCTGTGATGTGTTCGGCCATGTGTGTGTGTGTGTGTGGATGTACATCTTTTAGACCTGGGCTGCTTAAATAATGGATATTAATTATTGGTCGGACCCTTCTGGCCCCTGCCTGTCTCCAAATATGGTTAACTGGATGTTGATGAATGGAATTGCGCGCGCCATGTCCTCCAGAAAACCAGACTTCTCCCTCTCCGCGCAGCCCCGCACCCCCTTCATATAAAGATCCCGTGAAGTAAGCGAATCTCCCTGTCACGCAAGAAGAATTATTATTCTCCCCTCATATCGTCGCATGCGCCGTAATTGGATACAATTTAACACCCGCGGCCCACGGGCATGTCGGCAGGCGCGCTGCCTACTATTAGCTCGCCTCGCCTCGCCACCCTATCATTTGTCAGATCGCTGTGTTTGTGTGTGAGAGAGAGAGAGAGGGAGAGCCTGTGGACTAGTGTGTGTTTGTGCGTGTGCGTGTAGCTCGAGAAACCGGAGCCATTGTTGGAGTCCGGCCATGACCTAGCTGTGACGCACAGAGCGAGCAGAGAGGGAGCGGCGGCAGCGCAGCAGCAGCAGCAGCCCGGACTCTGGAAAACAAGCCGGAGCTCTGTCACCTCAGAGCGGGCGGCGCAGGCAGGCGGGCGGGCCTGGTGGCTGTCTGTGGCTCCTCTGCGCTGCTGCTGCTGTTTATTAGAGCCCAGGCAGTATTTACAGGCTGAGACGTGGGGGGAGGGTGCAGCCCTTCCTAACCCAAAGCACACCCGCTGCTTACAGTAAAAATAAGGCTGGGGAAGGTTAATGGGCAGATCACAGCCTGCACGGCTGCTGTCCGGGATGTAGAAAGAACTGATTTGGCTGCTATGGAGCAATCAGGAGTGATCCATGAGTTTGGATTAGCATTAGTAAACAGATGCTTTCATAAGAATTTCTAGACAGCAGAGATTATTTGTCGATCACATGTTTGTTTTGGTAGATGATCAACTGAACACACGAGGAGGGACCACGACCCAAAGACCTGGAACCAGACTCACAGCGTGGCTGCTGACGGTCACTGTGGGCTGGGCAGGGTTTGGGTTTTTTTTTGTTTTTTTTGCCTCTGGGCCACATAAAGAGTGATCCTCAGATCCACCCGGCAGCTGACAGTCTACAATGCAAACTATGCAAACAATTTAAAGACACAATACCAGAGCAGCAGCCAAGTACACACACACACACACACACACACACACACACACACACACACACACACACACACGGCAACACTACCTTCTCTTGTTGTTGACACATACATGTTAAATCCCTGCAATAAAACGAGGTGCTAAAGGGTTAAATACAAAACAAAAAGCAGAGTGTGTGTGTGTGTGTGTGTGTGTGTGCAGTCCTCACTCTTGACACTGACCTTGAGCAGCAGTCTGAGCCTGTCAGCTGATCTGATGGGGCCTTTTATTTCACAACAGTTGGTTCAAATAATCAAAAGTCAGTCTGCTGTATTTGGAGCCAACATGTTCCGTGTGTGTCCACCGCCCTGTGAGGAGGCTCGCAGCAGAGCCCTCCTTTATTTTGAGCTGGAAAGGTCATTTCACCACCAAACAGCAGCTCTCTCAGTCACACATTGACAGAAAGGGACGCTCACATTTACGCAGGGACTAATATTTGACCGTCGTGTCCTCCTGTAGCTGGGTCCAGAAATACTTTGGATGGATTGTTTACAGTGAGTGCTCCTTTTAGTTCGGACTGTTTTCTGATATTTAGTCCAAAGATATAAGCGGACTGAACCTGTGCGTAATGGTGGAATAACCCACTAAACATGGAGAAACACCAGAGTCCTGCCTGTGTATTTATAGCTGTGTTTAATGTGTCTGTGCTTCCCGGCGCCGCTGCTGCTGCTGCTGCTGAGCACAGAGCCGGAGAGATCTGCGCTTCCAGCGCTGCGATCCGGCCCTGCAAGGGTTAAATTAATCTCTCTCTCTCTCTCTCTCTCTCTCTCTCTCTCTCTCTCTCTCGCTCTCTCAGCACACACACACAGGCTGCCACCGCCCCAGATAACAGAGGGGCGCCTCTCCCCAGCCAGCCAGCCTCCGCTAATCGCAGTGGCAGGAGGGGGGAGTGGAGTGCCGGCGGCCTCTCACTGCGCTGGGCTTTTTATTGACGCTGCCTGCCTGTGTGTGTGTCATCTGTGTGTCTGTGTGTGTGTCATCTGTGTGTCTGTGTGTGTGCGCGCAAGGCTGTGCATGCTTGTGTGTGCGTGTCAGAGCGAGAGAGCTATAAAGGAGTGTGTGTGTGTGTGTGTGTGTGTGCGCTCCCCGCCAGCAGCGGAAAGCAGGGAGAGGCGGGGAACTGGGAGGGTGGGTGGCGAGGTTATGAGCGGAACTCGACAGAGGCCGACAGACGAGAGAGAAGGAGGGGGGAGGATGAGGGAGGGAGGGAGGAGGAGGGGGGAGATCTTTCTTGTGCTGCGCTGAGAGCCGCCACCGCTCCTCTCTGCTCTCAGATAAGGCTCGTTTGAAGGTTTTCATCTTTATTCTGTAAAAAAAACCGACGCGGCTGCTCAGTGTTTCTGCGCGTGTTTTCGCCATTTCTGATCCCCAAGGTCGGAATAAGACAAGTGTGACTGATCGCTCTGGGCCCACACTCATTGATCACATCGATGAATTTAGCAGCGTATTGATCGGGGCTTAATCTATAGGTTCATGTCTCTCAGTGCTCCAATAATTAGACTCTCTCTCTCCCTCTCCCTCTCTCTCTCCCTCTCTCTCTCTCTTCCTCTCCCTCTCTCTCCCTCTCTTCCTCTCTCTCTCTCTCTCTCTCTCTCCCTCTCTCTCCCTCTCTTCCTCCCCCCCTCTCTCTCTCTCTCTCTCTCGAACAGCAGCGGCAGCAGCAGCGCTGTTTGGCTCGGAGCCACGCTCGCCCTGCCGCGCCAGGCTGTAATTATCCCCGGTGAGGCCGCGCTAACACAGCGTGGCGCGCCTGTGGGGAACCGGTTAGCCCTACAACACTGGTGGGGGTGCGTGCCAGAGTGTGTGTGTGTGTGTGCGTGTGTGTGATTACGTGTGACACGGAGGAAGTGAGTGATGCCGCTGTGTCGTATCAGAGCCATCTCAGGTCCTTACACGAACCGTGCAGATGTGAATTATTGATTAGAAGGCGGATTTAAAGGAATTGACACAAAAATAAGAAGTCATTGATTATCACGAAAACACACCAACAATAATAATCAGACACACATTTTTTCATGCTCGTGTGTTGCACGCATAGATCTATTGATTGCACACGTGCACATGCCTGAGCTTGTGTGTGTGTGTGTGTGTGAGAGTTGCAGTAAGCGATCCATAACGATCTGCAGGTGGATTGTGCTGATTAGTACCGGCTGCTGTGGACTGAGCTGCGTGCAAAGAGCTTCCTGCAATCTGAGCCCGTGGACTGTGTGTGTGTGTGTGTGTCACTTGTGTGTTGACTGTCAGCCTCTTCAGAATGTGTGTCAGAGATTGTGTGTGTGTGTGTTTATACCTGTTTTTTAAGCATATATGTGCACATTCACAGTGTGTGTGTCTGTGTGTGTGTGTGTGTTTGTTTGCCAGGCCGCTGCTTCAGTGTCTGATTGCAACAGCAGATGGCTGGATCACTGTGACCTCCCAGGGTGCGGCACTTTCTACCCTATGATGCATCTGTGTGTGTGTGTGCGTGCTGTGGTTGTCACAACACACACACACACACACACACACCTATGTAGGAGGACGGAATCACAGGTTTTGTGTGCACTTTTTTTCGTCACCATTATCCACTATGAGTGTTTTCAAAGGCACACGCTGTTCTCTGGCTGCCTTTTTCAAACCACAAAGTTCACACACGGCCATAAAAGTGCAGCCATAAAAAGGAGGGCTGCACACACACACACACACACACACACTCCAGACCTGTTTTTGTGTCTCCCTCTCAGCGAAGGTGTTTTTTTTCTGTGTGTTTTTGTCTCAAGTGCCAGAAATTTGGTCGCCCTGCGGTTTCTCTGAGCAATCTTCATCCTGATCCGGTTTTGTAGTGAGTGATGGAGAGAGCTGTGCGCCTTCAACACCCTCAGAGTCAGAGCAGGAGGGAAGGACTGAGGAAAACCCAAATGTGTGTGTGAGGTTTGTGCGTCTGTGCAACACCCTTGTGACCTTTCAGTGTGATTATAGGTTGTGTGTGACATTAGCATGATTCCTAGGCATTATATGTGGCTGCTGTTATCCTTATCTGTCTGTCTGTCTCTGTGTGTGTGTGTGTGTCTGTGTGTGTGAGAGGAGCTGGCTGACAGTCCTGATAACGCAGCACATCGAATCTCTCTTACAGGCCAAACAGCCTCTGCTTTGGTAAAGGGGCAGTAGCAGGGTTGCCAGTTTGGATCCTACCTGCTAAAATCTGGGCAGCAGAAGTGACTGGGACATATGGTGCAACGTGGCCGAATGTGTCAAGCATGACACTCACATTGCCAAGGCTAAAGATGGAGGCATACGTCCCGGGGAAATGAGTGTTGGCATGTTTCTGCTGACGATAACAAACATGTTAGTGGAACCCAGTGAGGGAGCTCAGGTATGCTGGAGGATGAACACATCACATGTATGTCTCCTCTTATGGTGAATGTCATCTAAATGGTATCACTGTTTTGTTTCCTCTGCTCCAGACAAATCCATTATTCACAGAACACCATCGTATCACAGTGAGTGAATATGAAATTGAATGTTCTTCAGTGTATTTTCCAGTCGGGCTGTTCGTCTCAGGGACGACTGGCTCATGTCAAAAAACCCACATTCATCCGCCGTCACACGTGTTACATGTTAACGCGTCTGTCAGCAAGGCGTCCTGACTCAACGGCATGGAGACAGTGGGTGGGAGACAGGGGGATTATATAGAGGGAAGTCACACTGTGTGAACTTCCTGTCCCATAGGGGGCGCTCTGCAGGCCAGAGCGTCCAGCAAGACACACCGAGCAGCCGCAGCAGAGCCCCTATAGATACACAGTATATATATATCTGAGGACTCCATCAAAGGAGGATCTTCTATCACCATGAGTCCTAATTAGCAGAATGCTAACGTAGTATGGTAAACCCCCAGATACTCACACTCCTCCATCTGGGACAGATTCTCCTCCTTCACCTGGAGGGAGCTTTTTTTCCAGGAAAGACCCACCGTCTCAGATCTGGAGCTTCTGATCCTCATTCCAGCCACAGACTGCTGCGGTGAGCGCCGTGGGTCCAACATGACCTGCAAAACAACAAGCAGACCTGTGACCTCGTGAAAATCCCACACAGGTCTGACATGCTGCTGAGGCAGCTCACACTCTGAGCTCACAGGGACCTTATAGCCCTGCATACTCTGAAAGCACCACAGGACCCCTCCAGGGATCTGGCTCTGAGCCTTCTCCAGGTTTGTAAAAAAAGCTCCAAACTCCACATTTACCAGGAAGGCTGAGGAGTGTAGTCCCCTCACACAGCCTCAGGTCCCAGAGAGTAAGGTCTGTGGTTACTTTCTGCTGAGGCCGGTCCCTTTGTGGTGGGTTCCTGTCCAGCTCATGGGCCTGGATGACGTCAGTTTGGCACATCTGCAGCTTTAGGGCCTTGTCGGCACCTTTTCTTTTGAGTATTTGTACATATTTGTTGTGGATTATTCTTCTTTGTTTGTTTATTTCATCATTTTCAGACCTGTGACATTTCCTTCCAGGTGGTCTTGTCATCATTTGATTGTGTTCAGATTCTTCTTTTCTTCTTCTTCCACAGCAGCTCCCCCTGCGCCGATGGACAGGCCTCATCCAGATGAACTGTCTTCATGCAGAGCTGATTTCATTCTGCAGCTTCACGGTCACAGCGTGGACTCACCTCTGAAAACACACAGGCACATATGCAAACGACCCAAGTGTCTGGTTGTATTTTGTGTGCTCATAAAAAGAAGTTTAACTGGAAGGCTGCCCCACTTCTCACCAGATGTTGGCTGAGATGCATAATGTGATAGTTTGTTGACCTGAAGAGGAGGAAGAAGAAGAAGAAGAAGTGATTAAACATTTCCGTCTGAGTGGAATCTGAGAAATGTTCTTTCAGAGTGACGCTGCTGTCGGTGTGATGGTACAGGCCGGGCTGTGGTTGTAGTGGGCAGCAGGGGTGGAGGGTGGAGGGTGGAGCTGATGATCAAACAGGCTCCTCACTTCAACCTGGATTTATTTAAGAAAGCATGATGGAGGTTTGACTCTGAAGCTGCTGCCTTCACAGAGGAAAGAAGCCTCTGACTCCAAACCTTTATGGACAGTTTGGCCTCCAAGATGAGTTTAAATGCATCCATGTGTGTGTGTGTGTGTGCGCGCTTTGTGTTTATTTGTGTATGACCGTCTGGTTTAACTCCCACTTTCAGCAGCTGCGGCAAAAGCAGCCAGACCTTCCACTGCCAAGTCCCCCTCTCTTCCTACTCCTACTCTGCTTCTGTCTGTCTGACTGTGTGTGTGTCTGTCTGTGTGTGTGTCTGTGTGTGTCTGTCTGTGTGTGTGTCTGTCTGCGCCTTTCTTTCCCTCATCTCTCTCCTACACACACACACACACACACACGCAGGCACGTGATGCACACACCTCAGGCTTCATATTCATAGCCTCCTCCTCCTCCTCCTCTACTTGACATGGGAGCCTTAACAGATGTGGCCCAGCCTTGAGCTTCCTCTCCCCCTCTCTCTCTCTCTCTCCCCCATCTCTCCCCCATCTCTCTCTCTCTCTCTCTCTCTCTCAGATTTACCTTATCTTTAGGATTGGAACAAAAAGCTAAACTGACATTTAATCATTTACATATATCCACACAAACTGTGGAGACGGTCGATATGAAACCTCTGGCTGGATTCAGGCAGCTGTGGGGAGACGGCGGGCTGCTGTTAATGAGATGAAACTTCAAAACCTTCATTTAAATAATACAAATAAAAAAGATGCATTTATTATTCACAAAGAAACTGGAGTCAAATCAACAACTTGGCCATTAAAGCAGATTTTAATCTGCTGTTTGTGGAAAAATAAAACTCTTTGGTTCCGTTTTTTTCACACTCTGATCTTTCTGTAGACAAATATCTGCTTTCCTTTTTGTTCTTACTTCATTTTCCGCTGAATATCTGCGCTCAAATCTGCGCCGATCCTTGTTTTGGAGTTTCAGCGGAGCTTCAGTGTGTGTGTGTGTGTGTGTCTGTGTGTGTGTCTCCGTTTGAGCGTGCGCGCGCAGCCAGTGCCGTGCGCTGGAGGCTTATGGTAATTGCGGTCTCCCGACTGGCCTTCTGGGTAGAGTCTGCGCGAGTGGGAGTGGAGCGAGTCGCTCGGTCTCGGCAGCGTTCATCCATTCTGTGCGGCACTCCCCGTACAGCTCCGTGCGTCCTCGGTGCGAACCGCGGAGGGCTCCGACCGGGCTGTTCCTCTGCGAGATTCTACGAAGAAAACGTGGGACTGAGAAGCTTCGCGGAGTAACCTTCAGCAAACCTTCCGACCGAGAGACGCGGACTGCGCTGCTGGAGAGGACGCGGAGTGACGGAGAGCGGGAGAGAAAGGGGCTTTTTCCGAGGACGGCGTGCTCCGCTGAAACCCAACATGGCGCTGCTGCGAGGTACGGCCGAGCTGAATTAATTTCTCCGCGAATCCGCCGACCTCGCCACCTGTATCCTTCGGGGCCGTGCGGCGCAGTGCTCTCCGGCTGAACGGACCTTAGCGGATTCTCTTTTTTGTGGATTTGTGGCTTTTGTTTCTTCTGCGCCGCAGGATCTTTTTTTTGTTGCTTTATTGCAACAGAAGTGACATTTCAGCAGCAAAAAGTCCGTTTGAATCAGAAGGGAATGGATGAGAGTCGCCTGTAGACAATAGAATAAAGACCCGAGCTTCATACCTGAGACTTGTGTTGTTTTGTGACAAGTGGATAACCTGTTAGACACTTTTAGTTGTTTTTTTTTCTTTGGCCGGGATCGCCTGTCTCCAGCAGACGGGACCGTGACCGGGCTGGTCTACGTGCGCACGGATCGCTGCCCTCCGAGTTAACTTGGCAAAACAGGAAAAAGGCGTGAGTTGGGGCGCAGCAGGATTCGGCTGGAATTTGCACCAATTAACCAGGTGAGAAAATCAATGACGAATCGAAATGTGTTTTCCTGAGCGTGTGTCGCTGTGAAATCCCCCCTGTGCGCGGGGGGAACGCGTGCTGCGCTCTGGTTCTAAATGTTCTCTGAAGGGGCCGGGGTGGCTGGAGTGATGCTGGGGCTTTCATGTGTGTTTAATCAGCAGCTGTCTGGTGGTTCTGGGGCTGGATGTGGACGCGGTAGTCCGGTGCTGTGCGCAGAGACTGGGAGAGAGACCACTTCTAAGAATAGCGCATAGGGTGGTCTTTGTGCGTTTCGGCGGGGCAGTGGCATGTGGCTGATAAATAACACGCACGCACACACACACATAATGACCCCACCGTGAGTTTGGCCTTTTGAACAACTGTCCTGTCAGCCGGGCGGAGGTGGGAAGGACGTCCCAGAGATTAGCGAACTTGAAAGTGGCGCCGTCCTCGACGGTGAATATTCAGGCTTTTCGCACCCTGTTGTGTGACGGAGGAGTGTGAGCGCCTGTGGGGCGAAGAGGGGTGGGAGTGTGTATGTACGCGTGTGCGTGCGCGCACACGGAGCTTCTGCGCTAAACAAGGTTACGGAATCCAGCAGCCTCGCCCTGCCAAAGGCGAAGCGGAGCGGTGCTGCTGCTCCGCTTCGTACACGGTTCAGTTCAGTTGGAGGGCATCCCCGCGGCGTGTGCGCGTTGTTGTGACAGCTGAGTGTGGACGTGGGGGAGATGTGATGGGAGGGGGGTGGGGGGGTGACTTTGTTTGGGCCACAGTGGACGTTGATCAGTTGTCTCATCAGTCCAAAAGATGGTGGGGGTGGGGGGTGAGGACGGGACGCGGGAATGCACCGCTCACCTTCCTGTCTAGTTGATGGAAACCGCTTTGGCACGGTGCCCTCTCTCTCTCTCTCTCTCTCTCTCTCTCACACACACACACACACACACACACAGAGTCTTGCAGGTGTTCTCGGATATGACTTTGCTTTAATAGCTGGATGTCTTCCACGCAGCCTTTGCAGTGCGGTGGAATATCCTGTGCGCACGAAGGATCGGGGGACGCAGCGCCAGTTTGGAGCCCGGAGCTCTGCTGCGCTCTGGTCTCAGCTCAGGCTCTTTATAATAAACAAACACTGAACTGAGTATGATCACTGCCACAATCATTTATTCGTACAAGTTTACCAACTTTAAATATTTGAACCCTTCCCTCCCTGCGTGGATCACAGCAGCCATTGAACTGCTTCTAATGAAGTTGCTGTGATTGAATCTGAATGTCCTATAGCTGCTCTTTAAAGCCTCCCTCTGTGGGCTACTTGGACCGAGGCATCGTAAAATGGCTTCAGTCTCTGCGCCCCAGTCTCTGCGCCCCCCCCCCCTGTCCGGGGACCCGCACAGGCACTAATTAGGGGACGCTCTCTTAGGGCGATCGATGAGCTTCATATTGGCTGGCTCCAGCTCATTGACGAGCTTATTGAGGAGGAGCAGCTACTGAAGGAGCACTTCAGCCCGGGCGGATAAAAAGAATCGCTCATAACGCGACGTTCTGCACCAGCAGGTTGTGTGGGGGTGGGTGGGTGACAGGAACCTCGGGTTGGGACCTTTAGAAGGAACACAGAAGGGGATTAGCTGGTGGGGGTGCGGGCTACTTCGGCGTACTTTGAAGGACACGTGAAGAGACTCTGATGGACGTAGCTGGGTTTTTCGGGACAGGTTTGGTCAGTCTGGTCTTTGGGTTCCATGCTGACGGTCCTGCCTTCAGACATCAACCCGTGTGTTCTCAGCCTTCCTCAAACTTCGGTGACTGCGCAGCCTCTCAGTCCGCGGTGCTTGTTGTTGAAGCCTAAAAACCAATACTTCAACATTTTGTGTGGGCCGAGTTTATTTATAGTTCGCCCCGTCGGCCTGTTTTGCGCATCATTTTCCGCTGCGCGCTGTGAAGTCAGTGTGGGACTGATCTGTTTTCCAGGTGCTGGAACACAGGCGGGGAGGGCTGCTTACCATTAGCCTGCTGATTCCCCTCACACACACACACACACACTCCCTGTTCACACGAGAGGACTTCACACTTCTTCCACAAACAGTGTTTTATTGCTCAGGCCCATTAGCCTAGCTGTCAAAATGCGGTTCAACTGAACCCCCACCCCTCCCCCCGAGCAGAGTAGGCTTTCATTCGGAGCTGATTTTATTCATTAAAAACATGGAAACATTTTTTTTTATTTATGACTCGTGTCCAGATAAACATCGGAGGGTCTGACTCTGAGGAGGTTTTATCCAGAGGAAGCGGCGTTCAGGGTGCGCGTCGGTGCGCAAAGTTCACCTGAAGGCAGCGGCCCCCCGGACCTGCTGGGGGGGTTTCATTGTCATGCTGAGTGACGTGTCAGCGTGGGGCTCTGCGTTTGAAAGAATTGAAAACAAGCACAACGCCTCCATTTTAAACCCATTAACGTCCCGTTTGTCCCTTTCTCTCTAATCTACAATCAATAGGGTCCACGCGGGGAATATTACGCACAGAGAGGGAGGACGTCAATACGATCACGGGGCCACTTTTTCTTATCAGTCGTGATGTGTGTGTGTGTGTGTGTGTGTGTGTGGGTCGTCATAAGAAACCTCCGGGTTCTGTTTTCTATCCAGACAGGAGCACGAGGGCTGTCTTTGTGTTGTCGCGCTCGTGTTTTTTGTCTCTCACGCCGCCTCTCGTCGCTGCCGGCGCTGCGCTCGCTGCCGAGCTGGAGCTGCGTGTGAACAAAAGCGGAGGCGCGGCGCAGAGCCGAGCAGGGATCGGTTTTCCAGGCGCTGCGCAGCTCCCGGAGGAGACGTCACGGTTTGATTGAAGCTATGCTCCGTGCTGGCCTCCCGGGACCTCGCGATGAAACGGGAGAGCCCCCACCACCTCCCTCCCTCCCCTCTCCCCTCTCCACCCGCCTCTCTCTCTCTTTTCTCTCAGCGCTTCACAAAGCTTTTTGTTTCGACGAGGTCTGGAGCGCACGGGTCACTTCCCCGCAGAGATGTGTCGGCCCCCAGCGCTGTTTCACCCGCGCAGAGCGGTCAGGACGGAGCCACATGGCGCTGGTCTGCAGCACACACACTGCACACACACCGTAAAACTCATATTACTGATGTCCTTTTATTATATGTGGTTTTTAATAATAGTGGATCACGATCAAAACTCCACATTTGGACGGGTTTTGCTATTAAACCACACACATACACACACACACTGATATGAAAAGATGAGTAAAACCTGTGAGTGTGTGTGTGTAGCTGTCTGACCTCACACTGGCCTATCGGAAGATTGATTCAGCAGCAGAGTAATGATGACACACCTCGGCTCCCTCCTCTCCGCGGCTCTGCAGGCACAGTCTTGATCAAGCCTCCTCGTTTGTTTTTAGACATCGGTGCCTCGGGCATCTCTGACGAAATCCCACAGACTCTTGGCAGCGCGGCGAGTAATGGCGATACACCAATAGCCTTCAAAGCAGGAATGTGTTATCTGCTGTCTGCATGGAACATCGCTGAGTCCTCGCTGGCTACAAAGCTTTTTGACCTCGTGTTGGGAATCCTCGCAGGCTCCAAGCAGCCGAGTGGAGTTGGTTTTTAGTGGGTTGTCTTTGTACAGGGGTCAGCGTCATTTCTGCGCGTAACACGATGATTTATTCAGGTGTGAACTGACTTTGATTTGGTTTCGTTTGTGCGTCTTTACGCACCAGAAAAACAATCATCCTCCTCTGGTTATTCATCCTCCTGTCCTGCTTGTGTGAAGCACTTTCTAATTATTATTATTATTATTATTATTATGTGGGCTGTTCATCAGACACGTCAACACATGAAAGCAGCGAGTACACGTTAAGAGCTCCGGTAAACGGGCTGACTCGTGCATGCGCATCTCTATTACAATCGGGTCCTTTGGTGGCATAAAGGGCCATTTAGTCCTCATTTGGCCCGGGATGAATAGAGCTGGTTCAGCAGCAGCAGCCGCCGCCCGGGCCCTAGTGACAGCACGGGGGGGGGGCACACAATGTCGCCGTTGTTGACGGCCGTGTTGCCGAAGGGGGAACTGAACCGTGCACCGACTTGCATGCGGCTGTGCAGCGGCCCGGGAGGACGCAGGGGCCCCTTGTTTACAACTCGGTCGCTAATAATGTGACAGCTGAAGAGACGCCGCCATCTCCTTCCAGCTCTGCGCTCCACCAGCACCACACACACACACACTGATCTGCTCCACTTCGCCTTGGAGCCTCTGTTCCCCCCGCGTGTTTTACAGATCTGTTACGGCTGAGAAGCTGCGTGTCAACTTTCCGTGGACTGCGCTGAGTCTCCGTTAAGATGATCAATTGGACCATTTGGCACGCGTCGGCCTGATAATCAATAACAATTAAAATTGGGCTGGCGTCCTCTCCCCAGCTCTCCTCATTGTGATGCTGGGTGTTGTGCGGCCTGAGGCGGTGTGTGGTTAGTACCCAGGCTGTGCAGTTTTTTTGGGGTCTCCGTGTGTTTTCTCAGATTTGTTCCCGCTGACTTCTGTTTTGTTCATCGGCAGTATGCGCAAAATTCCTTTCGTTTTGGACGCAAACACACACACACACACACACACACACACACACACACACACACACACTCGACAGCGTCACGGTGTGTGTGTGTGTGTGTGCGCGCGCCCGTATTTAATCCGTGTTTATCCCCACCCCACCCCCGTTGCTGCGGAGATTATCCTGCGTCACACTGCATTTTTTTAGAGCTGATCGGAGCTCTGCGCTTCAGAGAGCCTGGCAAAGCTCCAGGGACAAAGCCGAGAGGGCGCCTATACACTCCCGCTCCACAGCCAGACCCACATTCCCGGTGCCTCCGTTACTCTTGTAAACGTGAAACAGTGACCAGATCATAAACACGGGACAGTGTCTGTTCAACCTGAGCTCCTTTATGTGCCTCTCTAGTGGAGCAGTTATGAACCTTCAAAGCGGGATGAAGCCGCCGCACACATGCACACAGACACTCACACATATCTGTATGCAGGCGGCCGCTGCGCTGCGCGGGGAATACAGGCCTCAGCTCTGCAGGAAATGATGAGCGGTGCCGGGGTTTGTTCTGGTGCGCACACCGCGGGTCACTGAGAGTTCAAGTCTCTGTCATCAGAAACGGGAAACAAAGAGAAAGAGGGAGTTTGTTTCTCTCCATTCTTCTTCATCATCAGCCGGTGCTGTTTACGGCTCTTCCTCCCTGATGTGCAGGACTAAAACCAGGTTCAGCTGAAAAACACCCGGTGGTTTTCTGTTTAATGGTGCGCGTCAGGGCTGCGCTCCAGCGGTCTGGTTTATAAACGCAGCGCCGACCGCTGCACCGATCCCCCTTCCCCCTGCCTGCTGCTGCTGCTGCTGCTGCTGCTGCTGCCGACCACTGTGATGGATTGGACGGCCGTCGGGAGTTGTTTGTTGCGCAAACTATTCTTAGCAGCGGGGTTGGGCGTCAACACACACACGCACACAGCCTTCTCCTTCTTTCCTGTCTCCTGCCTCCTCTTCCTCTCCGTCCTTCCACTCTTGACAGAATTTCTTCCCACAAAAAAAAAACATCAGACACCATTTGGATTCCAGCAAAGCCGCTTGATAGTCTCTTGGCCTAAATTTAATCTGCTCCCACACGTTATTGATGAGCACTATTTCCTCCAAAGTGGGCATATAAAAGCTTTATTGTGCACCCTTCTCCCATTTTAGCACGTTGGCAGTAATAATAATCATAATTTGGTGCAAAGACAGATGAACCCTGTCATGTATCCAGTTCTAATCCAGGTGCTTCCTGCTCCTTTTCGCTGGTTTTTTTGGAGAGGACAGGTGCCGCTGTGAAAATGAGACGTAATAATGTCACCAGAGTTTTGTGTTACTGCGCCGATCAAGGACAGATCATTTCCCTCATAAGTTCTTCCCCAGCTGTCTCTGTAATAATAATAATGTGGTCAAATATTTCAGAGTTGGCGCTGAGATCGTGTTTAGGTTGGATGTCTGCGTCTGAATGAGGTTGAATCCGTCCTTATCGTGTGCGTTCTCACTGTTTGTGGGCTCCAGGAAACGCAGGAAGCGGGAGTGATGAGAAGCCTCTGCGCAAAAAGTTGGTAAAAACGCGCACACGTGTCCGCACACACGTTCGTTGCACTCTTACCCACGCACACGCACACCGTTTCAGTTCCGTCAGCTGCGGATGTTGTTGAAGTGTGTCTGCTTGGTTGCAGAGTGGGACTGTGTGTGTGTGTGTGTGTAGTGGGGGGGATGGGACTGGGAGAAGCCGTGTCAGAGGGGCCCACGGCGGGCTGATTAATGTGCCCCGGGTCACGGCAATAAAAGTGGCGTGCCAGCGGCGCAGCAGCTCGGCGCAGAGGCGTTTCTCTGCAATGATCGAGGAGTTTCTCTGCTGCTCTCAGCAGCACCGCGAAGCTTCACGTTTTCTATTTAAAACCAACACACACACACACACACACACACACACACACACACACACACACACACACACACACACACACGCGGGCTCCCACCTCATTCCTGTAGCTGCTGCTTTGCATGCTCACAAACAGCAATCAGTCATCACCGGAGCTCAAAATGTTTTCTGTTAATTAAACTCTGAGAGAAGCTGCATTCTCACCTTTTGGTTTTTGGTCTGTTTTTAAAAAAGCCTGTTGAAATGTTTCATGTTCCTTCAACAAGCATCATACATGTTGTTCAGTCTCTCTTTTCCTATTCAGGGCCACGTGTGTGTGGGATTTTTCATGATCAGCCAAACTTAGCTCTGATAACAAATCTTATTTTCATATTTCCCTGATGTAAACCAAGCCCGTCGTGCTTTAAAAAAATGGAACATTTAGACATTAAAAGACAGTTGACACACAAAGGGGTGTTTGTGTGCTTAAAAACATATTTAAATTATACAGTTGTCACTTCTGTTGTCTTTTTATTTGTAGTGTTGTGTGTGTTGATCTGTGGCTCCGTGTCGGAGGGTGGTAAATGGCCTCCCACCGAAGTGGTCTGCGATGCATAATCTTCCCTCGCTCTGCTGGCGGAGGCAGCTGAGAGAGCAGGTCAAAGAGGGCGCAGGGAAAAAAAACTGCGAGGAACGTGACGTGGTGGCGGCAGTGAGGAGGGGGATCGGGGGGATCGGAGGGAGGGAGGGAGGGAGGATGGAAGCCCACACAGTGCTTTCATCTCTGCTGTGGACGGTGCCATTAGGCTTCTCTTTGTGTTTTCACTCTGCTCCTCCTCTCATTTCACTTGCACATCTCTGAACTCTGTTTCTACACAGCAGTGACACCTTCCTGTGTGTGTGTGTGTTGATGTGGCAGAGCCAAGACACTGACTGCTAACTGTTTGCTCGTCTCCACAGGGCAACATCTGTTCGTGATGTCGATGCTGAGGCACAAACCAACCTGGAACTAAGACAAGGGAACCACATCACACAAAACATGGCAAGTCCTCGTGCTCACACCTGCTGTAATCTGCCACATTATCTACAAAACAGTAATCTGGAGTAAATGATTGATTTCTTTTTTTCTGCAGGTGGATGCTCGGTTGACGCCCCTGGCTGCCATGGGGTTGGACCGAGGCGCTCTGATACATGATGGTCTTCGTCTCCACAGTGGAGTCGTGTACCCAGGGATCAGACCACTGCCAGCAGAGAAGAGCCGAGAGACCCCGGCCCTTCCGCTCACTTATAACAGGGATGGCCTCCCGGAACTCCTCTACAAGCCTGATGGGCCTCTGGACAGTCGTAAACCCACAAATGGATACTTGAGCCTCTACAAGGGCGCCCATCCAAGCCTCCACAAGCCTGTGCTGGTTCCTGGAGCCGACGGCCTGGGCTTGGAGCGAAGAGTGGGACCTGGAGAAAAGGCATCTGAACTGGGCTTGGCAAGCGCCGGTGGCAGCTACCTCCGCATGCCGTGGCTCAGCCCTTACCCCGAAGCAAGCATGTATCCCTTCATGGACACGTCCAAGTACGCAGCTCTGAACATGTACAAAGCCTCTCTGCTCAGCCAGCCCAGCCCTTATCTTCCCCAGCACCTGGCCTATCCTCTGTGTGCAGCCCAGGGGGGCAGTGTTACCCCTGCTGCAGCTGCCTCTGCTGCTGAGAGACTGTATTATATGCCTCCCTATCCACCGCCTCCCATCTCTTCTCCCCTGGTGGCACCCCCTATGAGGATTCCTACAGTCACTGTGGCCCCTACATCACTGGTGCACTGTCAAGACAAGGGGCTTGGTGTGGCATCTCCTTTTGCACAGCAGCTTCACCAACATTCTCCTCATCATCAGCACCACCCGGCTGTTTTAGAGAGGGACCGGTCCCCGAGCCGGAGCAGCAGGCCGAGCAGACCTCCCTCTAGGAAGGCCTCTAACAACAACAATAACACTAGTAGTACGAGCACTAGTGGCACCAGTGGTGGGAATAATAACAGTCTGCCTGCTGACTCCGCTCATGTGTCCTCTCGCCTCCCCCAGCCTCCCCCTCCTTCTGCTCTGCATGATAATTCACTGGATTTACAAAGGCCAGTGGCCAGGATAGGACAACCGTCCACCTCCTCCACTTCTTCAATATCTGCCTCGTCCTCCTCCTCGTCCACCATTCCTCATCCCTTCTCTGTCAGCAGCATGGCGTCAGAGCAGCCCTCCCCTGCCCGACCCAGCCCCCACAAACCCAGGCTTGAGCACAGAGGTGTAGGGGTTGAGAGAAAACCCAGCAGGTCTCCTTCCAAAGGCAACTTTGAGAGGCCCGCTCACCAACACCAAGTAACCAAAGACTCGGCAGAGAAACCCTTGGATTTGTCTGGGAGAATGCTGGAGTTTGGACTGCCTCCCAATGGGTTCCCAGTTAAGATGGACACTATGGGATCAGGTGCACGTTATGGACTCCCCCCGAGCCGAGAGCTCCTAAAGGAAAACCTGTCCCTCTCTCCTTCCTCCCACCCTCACTCTGTGGTCAGTAGCACTTCTTCAAAGGTCTCAGAGAGGCCGGAGATGATCAGCACTTTACACTCCTCCTGGGTCGTACCCAGCCCGTCTCCTTCCCACGCACAGCACACACCCGGACTGCCCCCCTCTCCGAGGCCAAACGCAGACCTGGGCCTTTCACAAGCCAAAGGCTCCTCCCCCTCGGTCATAAAAAACAAGAGCTTGGAGCGTGTTCTCCCTCAGCAGCGCAGCTCTTCCTGTCCGCGGATAGGAGAGCCCAACCATAATGTTCCCTCCTCCCAACACTCTGGCTCCTCTCTGGTCAGCTCCAGGGCTTTTTCTCCCAAACCTAGTGGTGAGTGGGTTAAACACAGCCCCAGCCAATCAGAGCATCCGGCCCACCACAGAGAGGGACCAGAAAAATCCTCCCAGCCCACTAAGAGAGGAGAAACAACTCCAGATGTCTCCTCATACAAGAAGCCCTGTTTGGAGAACGGTCACCCTGCTGGCCCCCTTTATCTCCCTCAGAGTGACACTTATCTGAACCACAGCTTGGCTTACGCCAACAGATATCTGCACTACCCCATCCCTGACGGCATGGCGCTACACCCCGTGCCAATCGCAGGGAAAGGTCCAGTCTACCCTCACCCACTCATGCTGGGCAACAACAGCCTTTATCCAACCCACTTGGCAAAGCACCCTTTACCCTACCACAACCTCCCAGCTGGTCCAGGAGGAGAATACCTCGCTTATAACTCACAGGAGATGGCCCATCCTTTGATGCAGACGCACTCTGACAACAAGCTGCCAGAAAGGGCAGATGCAACATTGAAGCCCCGGGGACAGGAGAAATCCCGGGGAGCTGTCGAAGAATGCGGGAGCCACAGAGATCACGGCAGCGGCAAAGAAATAAGTGAAGGAAACCAAATTAAGCCTGATAGGGAAACAGGAGCCCAAGGACAGAGTGGCAGTCAAAGCAAAACCCCCTGTGCAGCATCCAGAGAAAAGATTGTCTGCATTGACCTTGTACACTCAGACACAGATATTGAGTCTGCCCCAACAGTGCACAAACAGCCCTCAGCTGAGGCCAGCACCAAGGTTAACCAAAATGAATGTTGTCATAGTAACCAAAATCTGACAAAGACTGACTATGAGCCAAAACACCACCTTTCCCATCCCTATCCAATCCTCTCTGGACAGAACCCCGGCCTGAAGCCCAGCCACGCTGACAGGCAGCCGGAGACTCCCTTTGGGAAAGCAAAGGTTCTCCAGGACACAGGCTGTCCCAGGGTGACATCCGGCACGTCCCCTGACTCTCCCGGGCATGTTTCCGAAGAAGAGGAGAGCTCAGAGGAGCGGAGCCCGAGCCCGGACCCTGGAGACCAGGACCAGAGCACACTGCGCTGTGCCCGGACATCGGGTGAGCGCAGCTCTGGTAAGGACAAAGGGGACAGGGACGGCCGAGCTCCCCAGCTGACACAGCACAGCACAGAGGCGGGAATTATTTTCGACAATGTGAGCATGAAGGACAGTGAGAAGGAGGACAGTGTTGTCGATCTTGGGGAGTCACAAGGAGAGGGAGATGAGGAGGAGGAGGAAGAGGGGAGCCACGCGTCATCTAAAAGCTGTCGTAGGTCCAGTCTGGCCAAAAGGATCGCCAACTCCTCAGGCTACGTTGGCGACCGCTTTAAATGCGTCACCACTGAGCTGTATGCTGACTCCAGCAAGCTGAGCCGCGAACAGAGAGCTCTGCAGGTAAGACATCAACATTTTCTGTGTTAATGTACAGAACATGAGTACATGTGAGCTGGAGAGAGGTCACTTCAAACATCCACACAGGGTAAAAACCCACAGGGCCCCACTGTCTGTACTCCCTGCATGAATTTGGCACACTTGCATTTACAACACAGGAGAGCGATGCAGTGTAAGTGCTGTCATGCTACTGTCCTGGCCATAGGTCCCATCTCCCCTTCAGTTTATCATTGTCTGAGTGTATTGGTGCAAGGCCAGCCGAGGCCCTCTTCCAGGGACGGGCAGTTCAAAGGTTAACCGGGGCTGCAGTCTCTGTATGTTGATTAGCAAGCAGCCATTGTAAAGGTTATTTCTGTGTGTGTGTGTGTGTGTCCTTGTGTGTGCTGAAGCATGCGTTAGTGCTGACTGTGCTGTAGAGAGATACACGGTAGTTTCAGAGCATGACTGTGGCACCCTCACAGTTCACACCGCCTTTGGCTATGCTTAACCCCGAGGTTAGAGGCAGCGGAGGCCTCGCACTCTGCTTAAACACCAACAGCTGTCCTGTTTGGGGTTCCTCTGACGCTGTCTGCATGCACCCATCCGCCAGTCACTGTGCCCCCCACCCACCCAAACCCAGCTCCCACTGACGGCCTGTGCTGCCTGCCCGGTTACTGTCCGAGGTCGTAATTCTCTTCACCCCATTGGCTCAGAGACCTTCTCTCCTAACACACGTCACATGACACGTATCAACACATATCCACACACACACACACACACACATTGACCTGCTATCGCTGGGCTTCTTTATACACTCAGTGTTCAGCATAGACACACAAAGAAACCCTCTGCTGCACTGTGCACTGGCTCAGAGGCAGATATGTTAAATGGTTGCACATGTCTGTCTGTGTTGTGAATGCACCCTAGAAAATGTGGTTTTGTCTGTGTCATGCTTGTCAATGTGCAGCTGCAGCACAAAGCTATCAAACACTGAGTAAAAAAAAAATTATCATTTGGGAAAAAAAAAACTAAAATGATCAATCATGAGTCATAAAATCACATTTTCATAGAGGATTTGATGGTTTTGGTGCAGTGCTGATTGACCTGTTGAGTCACTTTTAATTTGTGTTATTTTGTGAGATTGTGGCTGCCTTTTGTGTGTGTTTTTTTAAAAAAAAACATGTGGACCAACAACATTTAAAGGAAAAAAAGATGAAATGTTGGACAGATAAATTGAGCCCCCCCATTCTAATTGCTTAGATGGAAGTCTTATCACGAGAGGGGAGTAATATAAGTCAACCTGCAGCTAACTGGGAGGTCAGTTCTTTACATTTCTTATCACATCTGCCTCTGATGGGCTCTGTCTCCTTTTGTACTCTGTATCGCTGCACCCCCCTTCTTCTTCTTCTTCTTCTTCTTCTCCCCCCCCCCCCCCCACTCCCTCCTCTTCCTCCTTTTCATCTCCTCTCTGCCTCAGGGCTTAGATGTATATGTTTCCAAGCCATGTTTATGTTTCAGGAAGGGAGATGCCAGGACTTAAGCCCCAGAGCGCATGGACTCACAATGGCTGCAGTAGTCTAACCTGTGTCTTGATGCCATGCTTGTGATCTATCTGTCTTCCTTTTTGTTGTTGTTGTTGTTGTTGTTGTTGTTGTTGTGTGTGTGGGTTTAATTTCTTTGGCATTTTCTTTTTTTTATTTTAAGACAAATGTGATTTCTGATGCAATTTTTGCTTCTGTAGCTGTTGAGGCCAGATTGAGGCTTAGAGAGGTGTGTGTGTCTGTGTGTGTGTCGGCGTGGGCAGACGATGAGTGGTTTTCATGGGTTTTCTCTGCATTTTTGTGTGTGTGTGTGTCTGTATGTGCGTGTGTGTGTGTGTGTGCGCACAGCGGGCAATGATGCGGTTCTCCGAGCTGGAGCTGAAGGAGAAGGAGGGCGGCGGTGTGTGTGTGTCTGCCTCGGCAGCGGCAGCAGGACGGGAGCTGGCAGACGGCCAGCGCAGAGAACGAGCGCTGGAGCACTGCCAACACACCACCAGGCAGGGCGAGAGGGAGGGTGAGTAACCCAGCACCACACACACTTGTCAGACACACACACACACACACGTTTGCAGACACTCTGCAAATGAAGGGGACGCACACAAACAATGGGTTTGCGCGTACACACTGGACTCACATGCACTTGCAGCAAATGCTGAGGCAAGACCGGGTCACTCTAAAAAAAGACACACAAACTCAGCGCGCACACTCTTACACAAGCTCGGCACCGCAAGCCAATGAGAGACGGAGAGGGGGGAGTTTTATTTTCAAGAAGCCTTTTGTGCTTATCTGCGCAGAGAGACGATGGAGAGGGAGGGCGGGAGGAGAGGGAGGGGCAGAGATTGCGTGAGTGAGAGAGAGAGAGAGAGAGTGAAAGCAGAGGGGGGAGAGTTAGTGGGTGAGAGCGGATGGGAGAGCGCAACGGAAAGAGGGGGGGAGGAAGGAGCGGGGTAGTTACATTGGCCGGGAGCCCAGCTGTGTGTTGGAGCGAGGCCGCGGCTGACGTGTGAGCCTAATTATGGCACGGAGAGAGACAGGGAGAGGGAGTCGAGGGGAAGGAGAGGGGGGAGTCGGAGTCACGCTCCGTGTGAGAAGGGCGTGGTGCGGTCATGCCGTGGGGGATGAGAGAGAGAGGGGGGAGAGAGACGTGGGAGGTGGAGGGACTGGGAGTCGCCGTGCGCGGCGGGTGCACAGGATGTTTTCCTGCCTCTCGCTCGCTGGAAGTGCGAGCGGCTGCACTGAACCGCCAGGCCGCTGGCTCGCCTCACATCAGATTAAAAAGTCTTTACCCCATCAAAGTTTTACAGCCCGTCTTTAAAGCAGAATAAAAGCTGGCTGGTGTTTAACTGGCGTTCTCCCTCTGTCAGCCTGGTCTCACACCCGCCACTCTTTCCCCGGCGCTGTCTGTCTGCGTCCTCTTTTTATCTTCCGCTGCTTATTTTCCGCCCCGTCTGTCTCCCGTCTGTGCTCAGGTGTCCGGCCGGCGTACACCAACAACAGAGTTCCAGTTCTCCAGAGGTGCGGGGTCCAGAGGGAGCCTTTGTCCCCCGGTCACAGGGCCCAAGATGGGGCCAGAGGTGTCTGTCAAGGAGGGCTAAAGGACGTGGCCAGGAAGGCGGTGCGGGAGTCTGAAGAAGGCCACTGTATGCCACCCACTTTGACACCATCACAAGGGTTCCCTGAGGAGAAGGCCGCCCCCGGATTTGGAGTCACCAGGAAACGCCCACTGATCCTCAAAGCTGAGCCAGAGGACACGGAGAAGGAGAACGAAGACAGGCTGTCCCACCCAGAGAAGAGAGCCAAGCTCTGTCCGGGTGAGACTTCCATAAAACACACTGCTTTAAATCATCACCTCTAAAATTCGGCCCACTTCCTCCCCTTTCCTTCTGTGTGACGCTGAGCCCTCCATCATCCCCTCATTTCTTTCCGTTTCTTTTGTCGCTTCCTCCTTCCCAATCAATTCCACCTTAAAACGCCGCTCCATCACAGCCTCTTCCTCCCCCTTTCCTGCTCTCTGTCCCATGTTTCGCTCTGTGTGGCAGCCAGCTCTGAGAAGTGTTTAATCCTGCCTTTGAGCGTGAGCGCGAGAGGGAAGTGAGAAAGAGGGACAGCCGTTCTCTCTCTCTTCTTTCAGCTCTGCCGTTCCTCCGCTGTGCTCACCCACCCTCTTCAAAGCTGCTCTTTTCATCTCCTTTTCTTTTTTCCCCTCATCTGTTTGGGTTTCCTTTTTCTCTGGCATGTGGTATCGTGCTTGCTCTCCTCTAGCACTGGCAGACGAGTCAAATACCCGTCCCCTGTGAATATCGGGGGGCGGGGGGAGATCCTTCCCTCTGTCTTTAGTGCTTTGTTTCCCCTGCTGATTTTTGACTTCTCTCCTCAGTCCGCCTGTTTTACATCCCGCTCGCCGCCTCTCCTGCCCGGCTGTTTAATGTAATGCTCAGATGAGGTTTTACCAGCCTTGAAAATGCAGCGATTGGCCTTTGTCCTTTGTGTGCACAGTATTTTTTTTGTGCCCTTTGGTAAAAAAAATCTCAGCTGTTAAGTTTTATGTGAAGGAATTTTTTTGAAGTGAAGAATTTTCTCATCTAATCTTTTAACTGAAAACTATAAAAACAAATGTTGCATTTCAAGGACCTGACGGCGCTCTAAGCAAAAAAAAAAAAAAAGCTGTAAACACAAAAAGCAAACCTCGGTGTCTTCTGTCTGCAGACGAGTGTGAGCAGACCAGTGCGGACGAGGACGAGGATGAAGAGGTGCGCAAGCTCAAGGTCTGCATCGAGCTGAAGGGCCTGCGGCTCAGCAAGCCTGCCGCCGCCGCCGCCGGTGCCGTTTCGCCCGACGTCCCGCAGATCAAACAGGAGAGGGCGTGGCCCCAGCCCCGACTGGTGACCCCGGCGCAGTGCCCCCGTGAACGCAAGTTTAGGCCCGGCGAGCCCGAGGACAGAGCTGCGGCGCAGAGGACCGAGATCAACAGGAAGTGGGGGTGCGAGAAGCTTCCCAATGGTAAGAATGAATGGCAGGTCGTGCACGCCGCCACCGCCGCCTCTTTTCTGAGTTCAGCTGGGGTAACGGAAATCTATCTTTGGCTCACGTTTCACTTTCTTGTTGAGCAGACCGTCTTTAGGGGATTTCCCGAGAGCTGTCGGGGAGGGGGGGAGGGGTGTGCAGAGGAAATGAGGTAGGGGATTCTTCCTCCTGCTTAGGAAAGGCTGGGGAATCCAAAAAAAAAAGGAACTGAGGACCAAAACTTAAAATACAAAGCCCCGCTCCACCACCACCACCACCACCACCACCCCTCCCTCCTGTGGTGTTTTTTGTTCAGCTGGTCTGCGGCGGCTCTGTGAGGCCGATGAAAGAGCAAATGCGGGGAAGTGGCTTGTGGAGATATGCGTAGGCAGGTGTAGTGTGACTAATGTGTGATCAATGTTTTTTTTTTTCTCATTTTCCCCTCTCAAGACCAGTCACACAGAAAAGGGGGGAGGCGGGAGGCGGGGTCCTTATTAAAACCAGGACTTTCCCTTATTCATGTGCCCAAACAGAGGAAGAGGAGGGAATGAAAGGAGGAGAGAGATTAAAGGAAGTGAATAACACAGGAGAAATTTAGAGTTTGTTTGGTGGTTGGACCCCGATCATTTTCTGTATTTCTGCATGAATATGACCCAAATAGACAAAGAGAACCATAAAAAAATATCAAAATGTGATTTATTCATTTATGAAAATGATCCGATATCACATGTCTGTGTGTGAACCTCCGGCTAATATGAAGAACATCCATTCAGAGGGCTGCTGGGAAAATGAACAGTGCAGCATGGTGGTGGTAGTATGATGGTTTTGGGGCCTGTTCTGCTGCATCTGGACCAGGACAGCTTGTCCTCATTGATGGATCAATGAATCCTGAATGACAGCAGTGAATTCTAAAGGAACATGTCAGGACATCTGTCTGTGAGCTGGATCTGAAGAGAAAGAGCAGCAAGACAACGAGCCCAAACACACAAGTGGTTCTACAAAAGAACGGTTCCAGAAGAACAGAGTTCATGTTCTGAAGTCAAAGTCCTGACCTTCATCCACCTGAGATGTTGTGGAAGGACCTGAAACAAGCAGCTGATGTGAGGAAACCCAGCAACATGTCAGAACTGAAGCTGCTCTGTACTGAGGAATGGACTCAGACTCCCTGAAAGCAAAGGTGAAACATGTTTTTCTGGAAGTCTGCTGACGGTTGGACTCATATTTATGCAGAAAATGTAGAAGTCACCACAGTGTTTTCTACAGAAAACATTTTTTTCCCCCTTTTTGCATCATCTTAACGTCACCCTGGCAACAGTGGTGTTTAACAACAGGTCGTCCCTCGGGGTGTCTGTCAGGGCTGCCGTGTCTTTTTTTTTTTTTTTTTCCCAGAATTCCTCTGATCATATAAGCAACATTCATCAAGGCGTTTTCTGCAGGAATCACATAGGAAGCACAGCTGTAGAATTTTACTTTGCCTCTCTTCGCACATTATCAACATTTATTCTAGATTGTAACACCAATCGGACTCGGGCTACATTTAAAGAAAAAAAAATTATATTTTTGCACCAATCCTCTGGAAAACTGTGTTTTCAATAAGCTATTAAAACGGTGTTTTGTCAGGTTTTTATTTTATGTGTCAATGTGTGATATAGGAGACTGAAAGCAGACATTTGTTTAAGGAGATTACTCCTCGCCGTGTCCTTGCTGCAGTGAATAAGTGCGCACAAGTCACTATAGGGGTGTTTATGTGAGCCTGCACCGTGTGTGTGTGTGTGTGTGTGTTTTATTTTTTTTCCGGCGTGCTGTGCTTCCAGACAGCTCTGTGTGCTCATTAATAAACCAACAGAGGGTGAGAGATGGCCTTGCAATACCTTCCTATCCTCCCCTTCCACTGAGCGCGCTCACACTCTGCCTCCCTCTTTCTTTTTTTTCCCCTCTCTAGGAGTAGCTGCTGCTTCCCTTCCCCCCAGCCAGCTGAAGGACAGAGCGCACCCGCCGAACCTCTTCTCAGGTGACCGAGGCCTCAAGGAGCCCAGGAGGGGCCCCCCCTCTCCGGCCCCTGAGCCGTCCGTGGGAGGCACCCCTCCCCTCAAGCCCCGTCGCCATAGTGACACGGACAAACCCAAGGGCAAGCGGCCGTGCAAGACCAAACACACCAGCCAGAGGGAGCGAGAGCGGGAGAGGAGGAAAGAGGCCACACCTAACAGCCCGGGCCAGCGCTGCGCCGCCGCTGATCTGGGAGCAGCCGAACATGACAAGGTGAGTGCTGATAGGGCGTCTGGCCGCGGTGCAGGCGTCTGGATGTTTGCAGCAGCGGAGTCTGTTTCAGTATGCCTGTCGGCGCCTCTGATTATGCAGCTGGGAGAGGGAGGGAGGGACAGAGGAAGGAAGTATGTTTACAATGTTTAGAGGGCTGCTGGAGCTTTGACCTCCCCGTGCCCTTAGCGACTCCCTGCGGAGCCTCCGCCTGCGTGTGTGTTTGTCTCTGGCCTTAATTGTCGAATGTGTGCGTGTCATCTGCGCTGTTTTTTTGTTGTGTTGTTGTGTGTGTGTGTGTGTGTAGGTGTCTGTGTGTTTGTGAGCATTCCTGACAACAAAAACCCCTGAGCAATTACACATCAGCACAGGGCTACACACACACACACACACACACACACACACACACTTCTTGTTCACAGTGAGGAATGTGGCAGCAAAAGAGTTCAAAAGAGGAGGGTGAAAAAAAAAATGAGCGTGGGGGGAAAAATGGAGGGGAAAAAAAGGCGGCTAGTCGTTTTCCGCCCGTGCTGCTCTCCTCCCCTGCTCCTCCTCAGCCTGACAGCTGCTCCGACATGGAATTCCACTGAGAGGGCACGCACTCCTCGCACGCACACACACACACACACACACACACACTGTGTGTCGTTGCACTCTGTTGGTTTAGCAGTTAGGAAAAGTGGCGTGCCAACCTGCAGTGTCGGCCTGGTGTGAAAGCTGTGTGTGTTTTTCAGCGGTGCATGGTCGCCATACAAAAACAATCAATGACAACAACAGGACGAGTCTTGTGAGGATAAGATGGATGATGAGTAGATGTGCGTCTCGTCCATGTGCCCTTGAGTGTGTGCATGTGCGTCCCGTCTGCTATGTGGCAGCGGCTCTAACACTCTCTCACTCTCTCTCCTCAGCCGAGTGAGCAGCAGCAGCAGCAGCAGCGCGTCGCTCCGAGGAAGAGAGCCGCCTCTCCTAATCATTATCCCTGCTCGCCAGTCAAGCCCTGCTCCCCCGCCGCGCCCTGTCCGCCCCCCCTGCTGCAGCCTCAGGCGAACGGCAGAGCGGGCGGTGTTCCTCCAGAGGCGGCGGCGGCGGGGATGCACCGGACCCCCCCTGCCGAGCCCACCGCCGTGCGTCCGATCCCGCCGGAGGCTCGCCGGCTGATTGTGAACAAGAACGCCGGGGAGACTTTGCTCCAGAGAGCGGCGCGGCTGGGCTATGAGGTAATAGGCTTCACTCAAAGTCATCCTCCCTCCTTATCGCCTCTCTCGCTCTCTTCAGACTTCTTCACTCTAAAATTGAGCTCATTTTCTCCTGCGACTTTGTTCCTGTCTGTGACGACTTTGTGTCAGAATTCTTCAGATTCCTCCCTGTCCTGCTCTTCCTCTTTGTATCATCTCACCCTCACTCTACTCTTCTTCTTCACATACTCCCATCTTTTTTTTTTGCACTCCTTCCTGTCTCTCTCTCATTCTCTCTCTCTCTCTTTCTCTCTCTCAGGTTTCTACTCACTCCCTCCCCCCTCTTTCCTCTCAGCGCTCTTTCTCTTCCTCTCTTTGTGACTCAGATTGTCGTTGGCACCCCTCCTCCTCTTCCTCCTCCTCCTCCTCCTCCCCACACACACACACACATGCTGCTGCCTCCCCTCCTTTCGCCTCGCTCCGCTCTCACATCTCATTAATTTTCCGTGAGGCGTGTGAAGTGTGACACACACACACACACAGACACACACACAGACGTGCGTGCGCAGGCAGGCAGCAGCATGAGGGATCGGTGGGATCATTATACGCAGACTGATGCTCGCGATGCCTCTCTCTAGCATCGGGAGTTTTTTTTCCCCCCCTCTTTTTTTTGTGTGTAGCTGCCGTTCGCGTCTTAAACCAGATCCTCTCACATACAAGGAAGGTTGTGTGTTTTCCTCTGAATCTCTCAGCTGCCTTTGCTCTGAACGCTTTTAATTAAAGTTGGAAGGCCGTTGTCTCATTCCACTCGTCTCTTGTGTTTCTGCTCGTGCTCCTAAACGTTTCCCCCTCCCCCCTTCTTTCTGTCAGATTTCACAAATTGATTTATTGATCTAAATGGTGTGGATTGTGTGTGTGTGTGTGTGTGTCCAGTCTGTCAATCTGCTGTCTACGTGTGTGTGTGTGGTTTCTTCATAGAGCTAATATAGGTGTCTTTTGTTGCTCGTTCACAAGTTGCTTTATAATTGTGTGTGTGTGTGTGCGCGCCTGCCGAACACGTTTATAATGATGAGGTGTGTGTGTGTCAGTCAGTGATTATGTGTGTGAGTCTGAATGGGAGAGTGTGAATGAGAGGTAAGCACTGGGAGTATAATCGCGTTCTAATGGCCCTCTAATGTGCCGTGGTGACTGTGGTTAGCAGTGGCGGCGGCTGTTTTTCTCCCTGCCTCACACACACACACACACACACACACACAGAGACACACACTCTCACACACACGCGCGGTGCAGCGCAGCAGCAGGGTTCAGTCAGCCGTGCTGGAGAGAAGCTGGCTCGTCTCTCTGATTTATGCGTCTCTCTCTCGAACGTTTTTTTTTTTTTTTTTTTTTTTTTTTTTTTTTAATTCCCCCTTCGCATTTTTCCCTTCCTGCGCTCCGCGTGTGGAGAGGAGAGAGGGAGGAGGGAGGAGAAAACCTGAGACTACACAAACAAGGCGCTGACCGCTGCGCAAACAACACCCCCCCCCCCCACCTCCTCGCCATCCCTCCCACCCTTTCTTTCTCCCCCTCTCTCTCTCCCTCTCTCCCTCTCTCAGGAAGCTCGTCTCTCACTGCCTGTGTGTGATAAGCCTGGGGCAGGCCTCTGGGGCTCCCACACACACTCACACACACACACACACACAAGGACGTGTGCAGAGAGACACACCAATTTATGCATACTCCTCAAACGCACACACACACACACACACTCTTGCATACAAGCCTGTAGATGCACAGAGCGCTTGTCTCACGCTGGTGTTTTTAGCGCCGCAAGCTCTGGGCTTATCACACACAGGCAGAAAGATGTGAGGGCCTGTGAGACAGAGGCACACACACACACACACACACAAACACACACGGCTGCTGATTATGAGCACGCACAGACACACACACACACGCGTTCTGACCCAATAAGCACAAGCACAGGCATCCTGACGTGTTCCTCTCCATATGCTGCACAGAGAGACGAGTCTCCGCTCTCGCTGCTGTCGCACCCCCACGCAGACCTGCACATGCAAATTCACAATCACCTCGTGCGTGCACGCACGCACACATCCTACGTGCTGACTACAAACAACGGCTGTAAGCGCACACTCATAGGTATAAGCCTGTGCATGCAGAATCACCTCATGCACACATGCATGTAATTTAGCACACATGCACTGTTCCCGGTGCCCGGCCGACACCGCGCATATTTCATGTTCATTTAGTTTTGCAATCCGTGCCTCTGCACATGAAAGCCCTCTCTCTCTCTCTCTCTCTCTCTCTCTCTCTCTCTCGCTCGCTCTCACTCTCTCTCTCTTCCTCTTTATTCTCTCGCTCTCCCTCGTCTGCCTCGCTCTCTCTGAACATTTGAAATGGTAATGAGGAGAGATTCTGCGGATGTCTTCATCCCTCTCTCTCTCTCTCTCTCTCTCTCTCTCTCATGCTGGGGCTCGGGGCCCCTTCAGCTCTGCCCATTGAAAGCTCAGATAAAGGTGCAATCTGTCATTTATTCTCCTCCCATGAATCACTTCTCTCGGTTTCCTCCTCAAATCCACGTATGATCCGAGAGCAGAGAGAGGAACTGGAGGGCATTTTAAGAGCGCGGCATCGATGAAAGCACAACTTCAAACCAAAAGCGCTGTGATCAGTCAACTTGTTTGGGGAGGTTTGGGGGTAAATTATGTTTTCAAGCTTTTCACCTTTGACCTGACAGTGCAGCCAGTCAAATTTCATACATGATGCTGTGCTTGGATGGAGGCCTGATGAGCACCTAGCTGTGTGCATCAGGTCGATAGTCAGTCTTTGAAACGATTATTAGTTTGTTGTTTTAGGCATGAGCTTAGTGCACCGCTTGACTGCAGAGACTAAACTAGAGTTCAGAAGTATGGGCTTGGTGTCTGTGAAGGTTTTGAAACGTTGTTTTAACGGTCGCCATGTTAGCACCGTCACAGTCTGCCTAAACTCCACATACAGGCAAAGAGGGAGGAGCTGTGGCAGTCACAGAGGCAGGAAGTGATTTGGCACCTGTTACTCACGTTAAGGATCATTTAAGTCCAGATATACATGTTAACATGGTCACACGGGTGTGTTTACCGCTTGCTTTTACTGAGGCAGGACCGACCCGCACATATTTACCTAATAATCCACAATAATATTTATCATCACTAATTTTATGACCATGTTGTTGTCCTCCTAGTGGCCACACACTTCACATCCTCTGTGGAGTTCTAATTGTTTATTAGCCTTTTATTATTTATTAGCTCCAATTTGACACGATTAGCTCATATACAAAATGAACAAAAAGACATTTTAACACAACAGCATAACTTTAGCAGTGTAATTACAGAGCGGCACGTACACCAGTGCACAAACTGGCTTAAGGCTTTTTTTTTTTTTTTTAACAGTGGGGACGCTGTGCGTGGGGTGAATGCTCTCTAATTGGCTCTTCGAGTTTCCATTACAGCCACGAATTCAAGCAGGCCAATTAGATTAAACAGTTAGTGTTGAGCTGTTTTCCAAGACTTGGTGTTTGTTTTATCTTCTGAAATGAGGTCCTACAGGGGTGGTTCCTGTGCCCTAAACAGCCTGGCAGTGCTGCAGTGGAAAAGGGGCATATAGCATGCTAACTAGGAAATGTAAAGGTTGTTCATTGCTGACAGTTCTAACAGAGACCTGCTGCATGCAGCTGGTGGAGGCGAACATACACACTGATATAAAAACAGGTCAATATTCTCTTTTCGGTCTTTGTGCCTTTTTTGTTGTTGGTTAATTGGATGTGTGTGCCTCAGTGTGAGATTAATTAACTCTATCTGAGATCATCAGAGGCTTCATACTGAGGATTCCTCTGTTACCACAGCACAGCCGTTCAACAAGAGGCAGGCTCACACACACACACACACACACACACACCTTCAAACACACTCAATCATTCACGCGATTCACTTGTCTGAGCACGCACCAACTTTTACTGCTTAGACTGTGGACTTCATCACGCAGGGGAAGCCACTCATGCATCATCTGCACATGTGATACACACACACACACATCTGCTGTGTGCGAGGAAGGCGCTGCTGCAAGGGGTTAAATGTCTGAGTGATGCATTGATTGCAGGCAAGCGCAGGGAAGCATTCTAGAGAGGGAGATTAGAGGAGGGAGAGAGAGAGGGAGGGAGAGAGGGAGGGAGGGGGGGGGTGTCTCATTTTACTGCGGAGGAGTGTGTGTGTGTGTGTGTGTGTGTGTGTGTGTGTGTCTGTATGTGTGTGTCTGGCGGGAAGCCGGGGCTCTCGTGCTAAGCTCCTCGCTCTCTCCCAGCGATATTAAACACGGCTCCGGAGGTTTAGCGCTGCGCCTCCTCCACACAGCCACACATAAACTCACACACACACACACACACACACACACACACACACACACACTCACACACTTAGGCAAGCTGCATATCAACACTCTCTACCCGTCAGTCTCCCTAACACTTGCTCTCATTCACTCACATGCACACACACACACTCGGAGCGAGTGGAATCCCCCAGAGGGGAGCTTCAGCACAGCGCTCCTGAATCTCTCTCCAGCAGACAAACAGAGTGTTGGCAGTGAGAGAAAACCAGTTGGAGCATCTCCTCCACCCTCCTCCACCCACACCCTTCATTTTTCTTCTTCTTTTGCACTTTTCCTCGCATTCGCTCCATTTTTTCTCTTCCCCTTGTTTTTTTCCTTCTCCTCCGATCAGTCTCTGTATCACCCTCCCTGGTTTCGCACTACAACCCCTCCACCCACCACCCTCCACCCCACTCCACCCTTTCATCTCTCGTTATTATCAGCTGCAGCCCAGAGGACGGCCCCAGCAGATTTCATCCACAGATTCATTTATCTGTCATCTGTCGGGGTGTTGCCTCTCGTCCCTCCGTCCTCTCTAACCCCTCCGTCAGTTTGTTTTCTCTCCTTCCTGCCTCCATCCATCCGTCCTCTGCTGAAAGGGAGAGCGAGATAAACACTTGGACTCGATGGCAGCCTAGAATTAGCATAGAAATGGAAGTTTGGAGTCATTTCCCAGGTTCAGATGAGCAGCTCTCCTTGGCACAGGACAGAGTGTGAGAGTGTCTGGATATATGAATCACACACACACACACACACGCATATATAAAAGATAAAAATGTCCGTATTTTCTGTTTGTTTTTCTGCTGCATATCCACAAACTCACCCGCGCCTCGCCTGACTCGGACAGGCCTTGTATCAACACACACCAGGCTGCTTTCTGTCTCCGTCTCCTCGCTGTTTAATAGCAGCAGACGCTGCTCCAGTCCAATAAAACCCAGTCTGACTACTTAGTGCTGGACGCCCAACTGTCACAGCCCCTCGACCAGAGGAAGCGCTTCCAGCTCTTGAGCGCTTCTATCAAATCTCTTTGTTCCGCTTCCATTATGCTGTGTTCAGAGCCCAGCCATTGTAACCGGCTGCCACAGTGGCGTCCAGGCACAAGCATGGCACACACACACACACACACACACACACTGCACATGCACGAGCAGAATCTGGCAGGCTAAATACAGTTGAGTCACACTTAGTCTCCTCGATGTGTTTGGCGCCAGCTCTGGTATTATGGATCATTTGTGTGTGTGTGTGTGTGTGTGTGTGTGTGTGTGTGTGTGTCCGGTGCAGGAACACACTCAGTTCTTCCTTCCCCTAATGTCTCCCCCACAGGAACTGTAAAGTCAAGGACTGTTTGCGTATGTGTCTGCTCTGTCTGACCTGTGTGTTTTGCTCTGGTTTGTCACCACGCACACACACTCGCTCTAAACCCTGCTCTCTCTCTCCCTCTCTGTGTGTGTTTTTAGGAGGTGGTACTTTACTGTCTGGAGAACAGAGTGTGTGAGGTGAATCACAGAGACTACGCCGGTTACTGTGCTCTCCATGAGGCCTGTGCCCGCGGCTGGCTCAGCATTGTCCAACACCTGCTGGATTATGGAGCTGACATCAACTGCAGCGCGCAGGACGGCACCAGGTGAGCACGCACAAACGCTCACAATGCAAGCAGCGCTTTGTTTCTGCACGTCCCAGCCGAGGCTCAGCCATCAATTAACTGACCTCATCTTCCTCATAAGTACATTTAATCTGCACTCTTATGATATAAGAGCAGTGATTTAGGAGATTAGGGGCAGGTTTTCACTGCTGTTATTAAACTTTACAGTAGGGGGTCTGTTCCTGGAAACTGTGCGCAGGTCTTAAAGGAAGGTTGTGAAGCTTTGATTTAAACATTAGCAGCTTTGCAGCATATGTAATATTACTATTAATATGCAGGTGAGAACTAGGTCAGAGTTCAGGGGAAATTCTCACAAGTAGAAAATCTTTCATGTCTCACTGAGCTGCAAACACTGCCGTGAAAACACATCATCACCCAGGTAACACTCCTCTCTCTCTCTGTGTGTGTGTGCACGTAGACCCATTCACGACGCCGTGGAGAACGACCGCCTGGACGTCGTGCGAGTCCTGCTGTCTTACGGCGCCGACCCGACCTTGGCCACCTATTCTGGCCGCGGCCTCCTCAAGATGACGCACAGCGACAGCATGGAGCGCTTCCTCACCGGTAAAGACGACCTCTGTTTTATAAATAAGACAACACAACAGTTTGTTTACATGCAGCTGTGCATCCTTCAGCCAAAAATGTGTGCCCGTCCAGCAAAGCTGGTGGTTTGTTTACAGCACAAATCTGCCCATAAACGGACAAACTGTACGATCATAATGGAGACAAGCTCGTCCTCTGCACTGTGTACATGTGCAAAGATGTACAAGAACGCTCCTAAAACCTGACTAAATCCAGCAGAGCCCACGTCCTCAATCCCAGGCCTGCACTGAAAATTCCAGACATGTGTTGTGTGTGTGTGTGTGTGTGTGTGTGTGTGTGTGACCCGTTCCAGTTCAGTGTGGACATTTGTGATTATTGTGAAGTTTAAAAATTGGCAAAGATACACATCAGTGCAGGGTCTCGCTGGTTTGAAATGGTTAAATGTTTGGAATGCAAAAGCCAGTAAATTTGAATATTAATGAGCCTTTGTCCTCAAATCATAAACTGACACATGCTCAGAAAGGCTTTGGAGCTGAAGGTATTTTTTCGACACACCAGAGAGCGCACATGAAAGCGGGCTGAGGGTAAACTGTTGAAAAGATCGGTCACCAACCTGACTCCCAGAAGCCCCCCGTCTTGGCTCATTCGCTGTTTGCTGTTCTCTCACTGCTCTGACCTCTGAGCAACCTGCTGCTGTCAGCCCCCCTCTCTGTAAATCCTCCTCCTCCGCCTCCCAGCGACAGCTCGATGTGTCCGTCTCTGTCATCCCATTTCCCCTCCAGCGCCCTCCCTCCCTCCCTTCTCTCCCACCCGTCCTCTCCCTCGACCACCTGTTAGACAGGGAGTCTCAGCCGCCGGGGTGCGTGCTGCTGCCTCTGAGCTCCTCTATCTGGTTACTTAGCAACGGCGACTGTGTTTGCTCAGCGTACGTGCGGAAATGGGCTTCGCTCTGGCGAGAGACTCTGCTTTTGTGTGTGCGTGCGTGCGAGTCCTTTTTCACAAGGCTGCGGCGGCGTAGTCTGACGTGGGCTGTGTTTGGGGCGTGCATGTTGTGAGAGCCCGTCTGAATGTTTGTAGTTAAGTTGAGTCAACATGAGCCTGTGTACAAGAGGAGGAGGAGGAAATGAAAGCATGCACAGGCGCACACTTCCTCTGTAGCCAGCTGCTTAATATTACCTGAGCACAACTAGTTAAAACCGAGAGACACAGCAGGCAAGGGAGAACAGAGGTGAGGACAGGAGAATGATCCACAGCCGGCTGAATCTTGAAAGGAGCGCAGATAGATGGATCGATGACGGCGAGAGAGAGAGAGATGGAGCGCCGGAGAGAATGAGCGAGAGCGAGCGATTGCTGCCCTCCCTCCACCTGGTCCCACTCATCTGGAGGCCGTTAATCCCTCCAAACACACGCCAGACGCCCCACGCCTCAGCACTGGCACAAAGCCCAGCTCTCACTCTGTGTGTGTGTGTGTGTGTGCTGAATACACACTTTGCTCTCGCTGTGTGTGCTTATCCAGCTCCCTCTGCTTGTTTGTTTCCAGCTCTGTGTATATATGTGTGTGTGTGTGTGTGTGAGCGCTCGGTGGCTGTGTGTGGTTCTTGTTTGATTCCTGGCAGCCGCCTGCTCTGAACGGAGCCAGCTCTGACCCAGCGGAGACAGTCGCTCTCCTCCCCCGTGGTACAGCCGCTGGCCCCTGACCATCGGCCCCCGGCCCCCTCCCCCTCCTCCCCCAAAACATTTGCTCTGTTTGTTTCTCTTTTCTCTCTTGACACCCCCCTCCTCACCCCTCCTCACCCATCCTCCTCCTCCTCTTCTATTTTACTGTGCTCTTTATCCATTTTTCTGCTCTGGTCTCCAAGGGCAATTGTATTTGCCTCGTTGTCTGTCCCTGGGGCTCCGGCTCTTGAATAACAGCCTTCGCTCCTCTCCTCTCTCCATAGATTATTTTGCTGACCTTCAGGGCCGCTCGGATGACGACCCGGGGCTTTATTGGGAGTTCTATGGCAGCGCTGTGTGTGGTGAGTACTCATCAGCACTCTGTGTGTGTCCTTTTAGTGCTTACAAAGTCTTTGTTTTTCTAAACCTCATCAGAGTCTAAAAATGTTCCACGTGTGCTCTTTTTGTGCATTTCAGAGGCCAGCGAGGAGGGCGGCGTCTACGACATCCTGGCAGACCCCCCGGGCCCGGAGGATGAAGACGAGGATGATAAAAGAGAGGTGTTTGAGTTCGAGTTCTCTGACCGACCTCTGCTGCCTTGCTACAACATCCAGGTGTCCCTCTCCCAGGGGTAAGCTTTGATCTCCAGAGCAGACGTACGGCTGTAAATATTTCTCCGTTGGGCCTTTCTTCTGATTGATTCTCTTCTTTTCAGGCCAAGAAACTGGCTTCTACTGTCTGATGTGCTCCGTCGGCTGCGGATGTCTGCTCGCGGTTTCCGACAGGCCTTCCCCCACATGGAGGTGGTTACAGTGGCGGAGGCAGAGTTTTACAGGCAAGCGTCCCTGTCGCAGCTCTTCTCTTGCCCGGAGGAGCTTGAGGGCTTCCACCCTGACAGCAAGGAGCTGCTGGACTTGGTGGAGGACAGCGCAGAGCTGGCCGCCCTGCTCGGTTCCACACTGGAGTGTCTGGACGACCGCTGGGACCACCCGGGCGAGAAACTTAAGGACAAAATCAAGGCTGTTGGCAAGCTGGGCTCATCCTGACCCCCCCTTGGACCCACTGAACCTTGATCCGTACCGACTGCAGTGGCTTTAGAACCAAGCAGGGGTCGTGATGATATGCCTTAGTTCCTGCGATTCGGCCCGACTCTGGACCAGCACTGGTGCACTGTACAGACTGACTGACCTACTGGCTGAAACCGTTTCCCTCCGTTCACTCTGGATCAATACATTTGTGACCCAACAGACTTAATAATGGTCTTATTTTTATAAATTAATATATGTACAAATAAATAGATCTATATAAATACATATATATGAAATATCATGAGATTTTTTTCTCGGATGTTGCTCACGACTCCTCTGGATGATTTTGTATGGCGTCAGAGTGGAGTTGTGTCGTGGACAGTTGGACGGCGTGTGAGCACGCGGCACATCGTGCATGTGTGTAGCTGTACAGAATAGTACTGAGGCTGTGCTATTGAATGTGGTATTTGTGTTTATAGGAAGCACATGACGTTTTTTTTTTTCCCTCTCCTCAGACTTTAGTGCTCGCTTGAGCCTCAGGGGCTATTTTGTTGTATTTTTTTATGTTTATGTCAGTTTTCTGCTTCCTGTCTAGCTTGTAATTTAACATGCAAACTACAGAATTGTTTGTATAATAATAAAGTTTTAAGATGATGTTGATATTCACCCTTCGGCACAGAGGTTGTACATAACAGGGAGGCTACTGCAGTAAAGTAAATTTTTGGTGTGTCCATTTTTGTTTTAACTTTGTAATTAAAATATCTCATAATTTGTATTTATATTTTACAAAGAAGTTGCTTTAAAATAAATATACAAACTGCAAGATGAACCACGTCTCTGGCTATTGTTCTTAAATTAATTCTTCCTGTCTAATTACCCCTCCTGTCTGTGTGTGTGTGTGTGTGTGTGTGTGTGTGTGTGTGTGTGTGTGTGTGTGTGTGTGTGTGTGTGTGTGTGTGTGTGTGTGACACACACACAGTCCTATATTGCCATCTCTTGGAAAATGTCAGCATTGTAGGTGTCACATTTATGGTTCTAGCCTTGAGAGAAAATAACTGCCAGCTCCTTTATGCTGCTGTGTGTAGAAAACCTGGTGGCCTGCAGCGCCCTCTAGTGGACCCAACTGCAATCAACACTTTTGTGATACATAGAGGAAAAACTCATCTCTCATCTGCTCTGCGTCTGCAGTGAACACAAAGATATGCAAGTCCTGCTCCACTGGAGACTTCCCTATTATTTATTATTATATAATTTTGTATTATATATATTTATATTATTTCTGCTGTGGACCACTGCCTCAGGTGTCAAAATCTGTGACATAAACACACCATGTGTAAGTATTTTTATATACTAAGAGGTATAATGTGCCCAAGATGGTGCAGTGGTTACATGTTGATGAAGATTCTCAGTCATCCAGGTCATCATACGTAGAGAAGGTTGAAGCAAGGCGTCTGGACTTGTAGAGTTTTCTAGAAGACGTTTCGCTGCTCATCCAAGCAGCTTCATCAGTTCTAACTGTTTGGTGGGGAAACATGGTTTATATGTGGTTACAGACCTCAGTGGGTGGGTCTGGGTAAAACTTTAAAAAACTTACAAACAATAGCACTAAATGTTTCCATACTTACCTGTGATGTTCTGGCTGACTGGGCCAGGTGTGTCTAACGACTGGCTAACGACTATGAAACTGCCGGAGGGGGACTGGTTGACAGCCCTTTGTTCTTACTGTGAGTATGTGCAAACTTCCTGGGAATGGATGGAATCACTGCATTGTATGTGGTGGAAAGATGATGTCTGAGGCCACCACCTCTGTTAAGGGAAGGTTTTTCCAGCTTAACATAGATGGCTTCCTTGACTCCTCTTTCATACCACCTTTCCTCTCTGTCTAAAATGTGAACGTTGTTGTCCTCAAAGGAGTGTCCTTTGTCTTTGAGGTGGAGGTGAACAGCTGAGTCTTGTCCTGAGGAGGTGGCTCTCCTGTGCTGAGCCATTCTTCTGTGGAGTGGTTGTTTAGTTTCTCCAATGTACAGATCAGAGCATTCCTCACTGCACTGGACTGCATATATCACATTGCTGTGTTTCTCCCTGGGAATCTTTGTGTTTCTCCCTGAAACACAGCAATGTGATATATGCAGTCCAGTGCAGTGTGTTTAAAGTTTTACCCAGACCCACCCACATAGGTCTGTAACCACATATAAACCATGTTTCCCCACCAAACAGTTAGAACTGATGAAGCTGCTTGGATGAGCAGCGAAACGTCTTCTAGAAAACTCTACAAGTCCAGCTGCCTTGCTTCAATCTTCTCGTGCAGTGGTTAGCACTGCTGCTTCACAGCATGAAGGTTCCTGGTCTGAATCTGAACCAGGGCCTTTCTGTGGAGACGTGCATGACATTAATGGGGCCCATAGATATAAGTGTGCCTGGTTGTTGGTCTCTCTGTGCTACCCCCCACCCCACCCCCTCCCTTCTCGCCCATTGACCCTGTGACCCTGCAGAACAGGACACGGCAGGATCTGTAAAATGTATGGATGGACCCAGACTGCATCCTGCATGTTAAACAGTATCGGAGTATGGACGCTGGAGTGCAGCCTAACATCACCATCAGACTCTTTCGGTGTTTAAAGGTGACAGAAGTAGCAGGATTACAGTAGTTGTTTTGTTCAGCAGCAAAGTTTTATGTGAGTGAAGTGTCTGCAGGCGGAGCGAAGACGGTCCATGCCCATTTCACAGGGAGGTAAAGGTGTCCGGTGTCAAAAAGTAGCATCTATATCTCAGATGTGAGTTTCTCAGCCCAGACACTGAAGTCAGGGAGTCATATCCTGAGGCCGAGGGTGGGAAGAGCTCCAATCAGACTCACCTGAACAGCAGCGTGTAGCTGCACTCACCTCTGTGAGTCTCTGAGCATGGTACGCTCGCTTTCCTTCTCATTTCCAGTAACAGCTCTGGAAATGGTGGCAAGGAGACCTGAAACATTCTTGTGTGTGCAGCTTGGTGTGTTTTATTGTATTTATTACATTATAAATGTGTCTCGTTGATAATTCTGCTGTACATTGAGTGTTGTGGTAAAGAAATTAAATTCAATCTGAACTGGGCTGTAAATGAGTTTTTTTGTTGCTTTTTGTTTCTCTGTAACAACCAACAAGAGGAAAAACGCAGAACAAATATTGAAAACAAAGCTTACAGTTATTGCATTGTTTCTCTGCTTTTTAGTATTGATTCCAAATTTGTTTGATTTAATATGCAAACTGTTGACAATTAATTGAATAAACATGGAAAAAACGATGTTTCTTTTAGAACATAATGTAAGCTAATAACTCATTAACTTAAATTTCCTAAAATTCTAGAATATTAACTGGATGACACGTGTGCGCATCCAGCCCTTTATTATTATTATAAATATCTGGAATAAATCCTAATCAACACTCGGCTAACGCTAGCTGCTAGCAGCGTTAGCAGTGTCGCAAACTATCCCATCCTGCTTTGCGGCACCGTGACGTACCGTCAGCTGATCGCTGCTGTAGCAAGGAGAAAGATGTCGCTGACGAACTGGCGAAGGATGGAGGCTGCTTTTGCCGTCGCGCTTGTCCTCTGCTCGCTTGTCACGACAGGTAAGAAACGTGCATCAACAGACGGCGGTTTTCCAACATTGTGCAGGCTTCGTTATTTATTTCATTATTACAGGAAAGCCTTGTGTTCGCGCTGCGCTTGCTAATAGCAGGCTGCTAACCAAGCCAGGAACACCGTTAGCATCGCCGTTTAACTTCCTATACTCCTGTTTCAGATGTTACTGATGTAGAATGAATACGAATGAGGATGAGTGTTATAATCTGTAAATAAAACCAGTGTTTTTTACTGTAACTGAGCGGTTTGGCTCTCGGCAACCTGCCTGAAGAGCGTAATGTTAGCTTTATGCTAACACGGTTTTAGCGCATTAGCTCAACAAAAGTTACCATCTGTAAAGATAATGTGATTTGTTTTCAGCACCTGGACCATAAATAAAGTAGTTAATATGACGTATAATCAAATAGAATTGTGTATTATCTGCTTCCTAGTAGCCGGTAAACTGAAGCCCGTGCTGTCATGTGACTCTGGTAGTTCCTCTTCACCGCTCATCGTCACGAGTGTCTCCATCCACCCTCTGTCCGGTGGTGCAGAAATGGTTAAATGTGCTGCTAGTTAAAATGCAGTTAGCACGTCACTGAGGAGTCATTGTAGCATTAAAATGCCTCTGTGTAGTGATGATTTCAAGGTCAGCATGTAATAATTACTGAATAACTTTTGTGGTGTATTGAAGGAGAGCATTTTGAGAAAATGTTTTTCATTTAATGTTTTCATACTGTACATTTAAATGAACATTGACACTCTTCTCGATTTCCCCAAAGGCGTCCATGGGGACAGCTTGACAATCCTGCAAGCTCCAGAATTCGTGTCCTTTCAGAAAGGGGACTGGCCTGTCTCTGGAGAAAAGATCCCTGACCTGGTGGCTCTGACCATGGGCTTCTCTGTCCAAGAGGTGCTTTGTTACCCAATAATTGTGGATTACATTTATATATAAGATTCTTATGCTAGTCTGATATTTACATTGTGTGTCCGTTTGCACAGGATCTGTCCTGGCCAGGCCTCCAGGCTGGTCCATTATTTCAGCGCCCCCGGGCAAACGTGCTGGTGGTGGTGAGAGGAGTTGATAACCTGGCACTGCCTCAGAGTGTGGCGTCCTACCCCTTGGAGAACGTGAGTCAGACCACTGTTGTCCTTTAAAAATGATGATTATTATTGTGAGTAAGTCGGGGTTAATGTCTTTTTTTTCTGCAGCCGGTGCCCTTCACCCTGGACAATGTTGCTGAGACTGTGCACTCTTTGTTTGCTGAGGACACCCCTGTTGTACTACAGCTGGCCCCCAGCGAGGAGGTAATAAAACACACTAAGGGTGAATTAGGAAGACTTCATGTCTTATTTGAATAACCCATGTGTTGTCTCTCTCAGAGGCTCTATATGCTTGGCAAGGCCAATGCTGTGTTTGAGGACCTACCAGTCACCCTTCAGCAGATCCGTGCCCGTCTGTCCCAGGACGGCTCTGTGCTGGCTTCTCTGCCTCTGAACTCTCTCAGCAGGAATGCAGAGGTCAGTTTCCAGCTGGCCTTTAACATGTGATTCTAATAAAAGTCTATAATTACCAGACATCCTCTGTATATTAAAAGAAAAGATCATATTCTACATTCATTTTTTGCCCCTTAGGCTGATTTGCTCTTCCTGTCTGAAGTCCAAGTTCTGCATGATATCACAGCTCTGGTAAGACATGTGGGAACCATTAGTTTCCTTTATAAAGAGCGTACTCTGCCTGCTTTGACTCTGTGATGTGTGTGTGTGTGTGTTTTCCTTACATTCTCTTAGCTGCAGAGACACAGGCATTTGGCGAAGGACCACTCCCCTGACCTCTACTCACTGGAGCTGTCAGGCCTGGAGGAGCTGAGCCGGCTTTATGGCCAAGACTCCCCTCAGTACCGTGATGCCACGGCCATACTGGCTTCTGTCCTTCAGAAGGTAAGTAGCAGATCTGAAGAAGTGATCAATAAGTACATGAACTTATCCTGGTTTTAACCATGTGTACACTTTCTTTATAGTTTGGAGCAGATGTGTATGGTCTCTATGGCAACAGTGCTGTGGTGGAGGTTGTCACAGTGAAGACATTTGAAGCTCCTCTGACCAGGAAGTCCCGTTCAATACTGGAGTCCAAACAGATCGTAAGTCTGAGTAAACCTACGGGCTCAGTTTGATTACTGATCACTGCCATCAGAGCGATACTGTCCGTCTTAATCACAAAAAGAATCCATACAAATCTTCTAAAATGATTGCACCAACATTTTATTCTGTCATTTTAAATTGGTGTACCTAACTGTGACACCTGGGTGTCAGTGTTTGCTTTGTTTGATGAAGCTGGAAGCTTTGTTTGGTATTGAAAGTTAAGCTACTGTTTGTCTTTGCTGTTCAGTTTTATTATTGATTAATGTGAATGCAGCATTTATTGCCCTTATGGGCTGAGCTCCACCACATGGAGATGAGATGTTGTTAATAATTTGGTGAAGGTTATTAATGAGGTCAGTTGCAGCACGGACAGCAGAATGGGGTTACTGTGTCGTCAGCTGCAGATGTTATGGCAGCTTTCAGGTCACTGAGACTGAAGACCAGATAAACAAGCAGAATCATTTAAAGACCATTGAATAATCGCAAAAATAATCAGCAAGTATCCGAGTACCAGAATACTTGTTGCAGCCCTAATCCATAACATTCACATTAAAACAAAGCATAGGTCTGGCTTTGGTAACAGAAACAAAAAAACCCTGAATGCTTCATTAAGGAAGGATTTATTATTGTACATGAGGGATTAGATTTAAATGCATAGCAAACTGACAATTCAGTGCTTAACTTCAACTTGTTGAGTAAATTTATGTAATGAATACAATAGAAAATACTTTATTCATTCAATTTCACAAGTGGTACACTGCTGTTTTTCAGAGTAACCCTGGTAGCCCTTACAACCTGGCCTACAAGTACAACTTCCAATACGCTGTCATCTTCAACATTGTGCTGTGGCTGATGATCGCTCTGGCCCTCGCTGTCATCGTCATCGCTTACAACTTGTGGAACATGGACCCGGGATATGACAGCATCATCTACAGGATGACCAATCAGAAGATCAGGATGGACTAAGCCCACCCCCACACTCCCGTCCTCGTTTACTATCCCCTCTAGTGAATGTTTGTGTTTTGTGTGAGGTCTTGTTTAGTGAAAAGTCTGTGGCAGGAGGAAGAACACAATACTGAATCCCCTTTATTTACAACACTGGCATGACAGCAGGTTAGAAAATGGCTCTGAAGCTGTCCACAGCGATCTCATTCTGCACTGCTGTACACAGACTCTCCCTTCGTCCAGGCTCACAGCTCACACCATTCCTCTAACTCCTCACTATGTTTCAGTTGTTTCTCCTGGTGATTGCAATTGGTTTTTTTATTGTGAAGAAATATTGTAATGTTATGAAAGAATGGGTTTTTTTTGTCGTGTTTGTCTTGCTGTGAAAAGTTAAATTCAATTTATGTGTATATATTGAATAATATACAAATGCAACTGTACAAGAAACTGCTGTGCTCTTATTGTGAAAAGATGTGTCCATGCTTCTGTTCCAGATGACGGAGATACTTGATCATAATGTCGGTTGTTAGGATAAGGATAAATGAAGCTCTGTAAAATCGTGATGATTATCTGACAATAAATTATTATATGGATCACCTTGTTTTTGTTTACTTTAGCATAATGTTCACACACACACAGTTCATATTCATCAGAAGTTGCCAGGTTTTTTCTGGAGAAACAATTTTGCATAAATCTTATTATCTGGGATAAAAAAGGATTTTTGAAAATTTATTTAAACATATCTTTGTATTGTATTAGTGTATATTTCTGTCCTGAGATTTAAACTTTACTTACAAAGTCATCGTAACAAGTTTTGCAACATTTTGTCACATGTTTTTGTTTTATAACAGCTCAGCCAATCAGGATGTAGATCGTCCCATCTAAGCCCCGCTTCCCGGAAGTACGTGCGGTATATAACCCAGTTGTTTTTAAAAACTTCGAGGCTTTTTTTTTTACAGGAAGCAGCAGAGTTGGAAAGTCTCAACTGCAGCGGACAGTGTTTACTCAACCATCAACCATCAGGGCAGAAGAAAAATGGTCTGACTGCTGATAAAAGGTAGGATTTGTGTTTAATCGATGGATGGGATAAGATAAGAGCGATGTTTACATTACTTCCGCCTTAACCCACCTATTGTTAATTTATTTTTAAGCTTATCTATCTATTTATCTGTCTGTTTGTCTTGTGGACGCAGGTTATAGAAGCTTATGCATCAATTAAGTACATTACATAAACAGTTAAATTGATATCTACATTAGTACTATATTGTAACAGCATAGAGTCCATCATCCTGATGTTTTGTAAGTGAGCAGTTCAGTAAGAGTCTTTTTAGTTGTGGGTACTTTTGTGTGTGTGTGTTGTCTTTGTGTACTGATTCTATAATTCTGCTTACACAATGTAATCTGGCCACAGCATGTGAGGATGGTTCGTTTCACACAACAAGACATCGAGTCATGGGAGGATGACTGTGCTGATATTTTCCTTCATGACATTCCAGCAGACTGTTCTGTGCTCTGACCACAGATAAACCTCTGGGAGGACTTCTTGTCAGTGGACTTACTAGACAGGATTAGACTAATGTAAATATGAAGCCAGCCTGCTGATGGGGCATTACATGTTGTGTTTCATGCTGTTTCATTCACATTCCAGCTGGAGCCTACGTGGTCAGGAAGATCCGGGCTGCCAGCGCTGATGGCGAGAAGCAGGAAGAGCCCATCGTTACACCATGCAGTGCTGCCGGTAAGAAACAAGGAACAGAGCGGAAGCACGTGGTCTTTGTCTTTATGGCATGAAATGCCTGTTTTTACTGTAAATTACTGACTCACACTTGTTTCTCTTTTTTTGCTTAGCTGCACGAAAATCAGGGCTGCTGTCGAAAGGAAGCGCCTCCGCTGCTGCACTGAGCCCAGAGCCTGATGAAGGCCTCATTGGAGCAGCGGCATCTGGGGCGTCCTCGGAGACAGCTGTGCAAAACTGTGGCTCCTGACGCTAAAGATGGACACTGGGAACGGCGGCGGTTTACTGTTGTCATTAAAATGATACTCAAAGCCAAAAATGAAATTTCCGGTACGTTCCAGTGTCCAGTGTCCCCCTCAGGATGTCACATGTGGGCCTTTTTCACAGCAGACAGTTTGACTTATTTTTTTTTTTACATGTAGATCTACTCAGCACTGCCATATGTTCATGTAGTAGAGACATTTGTGAGTGCAGTAAGTCAACATGATCTCTGTGAGAGGGGCCTAAAATAGATGTACTGCAGTGTTTGAAGGTCAATTCACCAACCTCTCTTCAGGGGCTGAGCGGGCCTGATGTTTTCTGCTGTTACATCCATAAATAAATAAACACATACAAATAAATGATGTTGGTGTGACGTTAATGTATCCACATATAGTTAGAGACAGAATATTTCTTAATAGAGCAAAGACACACATTCTTACCATAATATTTCCCTCGCCCCAAAACTACCCGGGTTAATATTGTTAGGAACTGTCCTCTTTCACTGTTATCAGTGATACTATGTGGTCTGTGCTTTAACTGAGTGACCACCTGGAGACAGAGCACACAGACTGAGGTCTGCTAGAGACCACCTGGAGACAGAGCACACAGACTGAAGCCTGCTAGAGACCACCTGGAGACAGAGCACACAGACTGAAGTCCTTTGGTCAGATGAAGCTGAACTAGAGCTCTGTGCTCACAGAGATGTTGTCTTCATGTGGAGACAGAAAGGAGAGGCTAGAACCCAAAGAACAGGCTTCATACAGTCAGACATGGTGGTGGCAGTATGATGCAGTGAGTCTGGTGGAAGAATCATGAAAAAAGAACAGTTTGAATATCTGAAAGAAACCCTGAAGCGGTCTGCAGTCAGACTGGGTCCTGGTCGTGGTTTCCTCTCTAACATACTTGGTATATTCATTAAGTTAACAGCATACTGCTTCAATAACTCCTGTTCAGTGGCTGAGGAGCACCTGCCTGCCCGGAAGTACACTCTTGCTTTGTTCCTCTTCCGGTGTTGACCGGATGTTGCTAAGGTACACAGAAGCAGCTGAAGCGCCTGTGTAGAACAGAACGGACCCGGGAAGAATGCGTGCCTTCTGTGTTTGCGGGGTGCTGGAGGAGGCTTTGGGTGGAAAATAACGGTCTCTGTTTCCCCTCCCCAATCAAACTGCTTGTAACTACAACCGGAAGCCCCGGCTTAGGGTAAGCTTTAGCTTTCTACGTGTGGCTAGCATCACGGACAAGATATAGCATGACGGCTAGCTGTGTCGGCTAGCGGCAGCTAATTAGATTTTTGACTTTTACTGTCGTGTTCAGACAAAAAAAACAACAACTTTAGACTTCAGCGACGAGGTCGTTGCGGGGTTGTGTGCGTGACTATAATGATAGTTTTAAAAAGCAGCAGCTGTTCGTGTGTTTAAAGCAAACACCAGCTTCAGTGACAAAAGAAACACACTCACCGGTGTCAGTGAAGCGGCAGAACGGGTCACTTCTGGTCCGCTGCAAGTCTTGCATGCATCCAGCGGAGTAGTTGGCTTTATGTGGAATATTTCAGTATTAAAATAGTATTAAATATGAAGTTGTTTTACGTGGTTGGACCTCTTAATGGTGGCCGATGAGGGGGAAAAACATTTTGCCCACAACAACCAGGAACCAGTACTACAGCCCTTAAAAAGTCACGTTCCTCTGATCTAACTGTGTTTTTTGTTTTGTAAACTTGCTCAGTAGCACTCTCCTTTTGTCCTTTTTGTTATATTGGGGAATAAACTAGGATGCTAGAAGAAGGAAAGAAGAAGAAGGAAGAAATACAAATAGAATGCTTCTAATATTAAGATTATACAACACAATATTTACAAATCTTATAAACACGTACACACATCTAGTAGCAGGATATATACATATACACACAAAATGAAGATAAAAACACAGTTAATGTGACTGAGGAGTTTGAAATCCACCTGTGATGATGCTTTAGTCCGAGTTAGTGAGCACAGATGAGTTACAGCATCTGATGGCGGACGGCAGGAAGGACTTACTGTCCCGGTCCTTAGAGCAGCGGGGCAGCAGGAGTCTGTTGCTGAAGCTGCTTCTCAGTCATACTAACTTAATCTGTCACTGCCCACACTGCATCGTGTCCACAGTCAACACACTCAGCGTGGCACAGCTAAAGCTGTTGTTTGATTGGTTCTTGTAAGCTGTGGTGGAAGATAACAGGGATTTAGCTGAATAAATATCTGTTGGTTGAAATTATTTGACTGCTGTGACATTGTCATAAACACCTCTATTAAAATGTGTATTCTCTGTTTCTGTTTCTTTCAGTGTTCTTGCTGTGCCTTACCAAATCGTGGACCATGATGGAGCGAAGAAGCGCCTTAACTCTTCCTTTTACTGTCGATAAAGATAAACTGGTACATGCTAATGATGTTTCTTTTGGGAGCCTTTGGTGTGAATTGCATGTCATGCTGGCACGACAATGTAGCAACTGCTTGCTTTTATGGCTGCCATCAACACCCGTGCTGTTCACCAGCTTAAGTAGAATTGCTGCACGGGTTCTAATCTGTGCCTGCTGCTGCACAGACCTGCTCTTGTCATCACTGCTTTGATAACTTGTGATGATAAATGTAGTAACTGCACCGAAGACGGCGATGAAGCTTGAAGTGTAAGGGGCTGCAAATTCAAACATCAGAGCTGTAATAAACACTGTAAGAGTAGAGCACATGACAACAGACACACCCCAAAGCAAGTGTGTGTTTGTCAGTTTATTTGAATTGGTAGGAAAATGACCAGGATGTTAAAGTAATGCAACTATTTACATTCGGCTACAGCCTCATCTCTTAGTGTCCCTGGAAACACTTACTAACAGCGTGTTACTTGTTTGTGTTGCAAGTTATTCCTCCACGGTGTGTGTGCGCCTACTTGCAGCGCCTTTACTGTCAAATTGTTTTTAATAATTCATTTGCATGCATTTTCTTTGGTTTCAGTGTGTGGCGCTCTGTTAGCATCTGCAAATCTGTTTAACTAAATTCACAAGTAACTATAAGAGTATTCTTTTCAGTCAGACCAGTGTTTTTTGTGTTTTTTACCTTGACTCAACATGTTTCGACTGCTTCCTGCAGTCTTCCTTTAGAAGTCACATGATGTTACCGGTGACGTGTCTGCCAGCTGATTTTATGCAGGTAATCGGTAGAGTAATCGGCAATGAGGACAACAAGGAGTTCAAACGGTGGATTAAGGAAGCCATCGAAATCAGGAAGCGGGCCAATGGGACAGTGAACCGGGACGAGGGGACTTTCACACTGTCCTGAGGAGACCAGACTGCTGTCCCACACCTGGGACACAGCGCTGAAGAAGCCGGACTACAGGTGGCGCTGTTCCCCTACTACCTGGAGTAGTGGGAGAATGGCGCCACAACCTGCATAAAATCAGCTGGCAGACACGTCACCGGTAACATCATGTGACTTCTAAAGGAAGACTGCAGGAAGCAGTCGAAACATGTAGAGTCAAGGTCAAAAACACAAAAAAAACACCGGTCTGTTGAAATTTTTACCTGAAAAGTAGAAATTAAAATGTCAGATTTCTGGTTGAAGTGCTGCAGTTAGGTGCTGCTGCCAATAAACACACAATCAACATGATAAATTCCAGGTCAGAGTCACAGGCCTTTCCCATCTGCACTTGCTGTAGTTGTGTCTGTGAGGATTTCTGAGCTTGTGGTTGGTGCATGGTGGTTAAAAAATTTTTTTCACCCTACAAATTTTAGATGGAAAACCCATTCAAAATCCCCACGGCCTGTCTTTCATCAGAGTGTAGGAATTTAGAGAGACAGGTACAAAAAATATCTTTGCTCTCTGCATGATGGTAACATGGCTGCCCAAGGTTCGTTTTAAATACTAACGCTGCTTCCTTCTCCTGTTGTTGTTGTTTTTTTTAAAGGTTTCCTGGACGACATTAACAGGAGGCAAATTCAAACATTGTAAACAGCAACATAAAAATGGATCCATGCTGTTTGGTCACAACTTGAACACAACGTTGGAGATGGCGAGGTAGGCAGTGCAGTGCAGCTGTGAAGACTTGAACTCTTCTTAACTTCTTTTCCTTCATTTTGTATAAAAACCTGGCTTTTTCATTGGAGATGATATAATGTTTTACTGTTTTTACAAGTCCAGCATTCCTACAGAGATTATCCTAATATTCCTTCAAGTAAACATCGCTTCTTAGTCCAGCGACTCAAGGCTGAGCTTATCATGACAACACATGTGGCTTATCTATGTCCACCAATCCCCCCTCCCTGTCCATCGGCTGGTGTATATATATATATATATATATATGTATATATATATAAAGTCTCCCGTGCAGCAGTAGATGAGTAATGATTAGCTCAGTGAACCATGGTCAAGCAGAGAAGGTGCCGCTCTAAGACAGATGTGAGTAAACATTTCTCTGTTTCCACCTTTAGGAGGAAACCGCTTCTGGTCTTAACAGACGTCCTCAAGACAGAACTGGGCAAGGCTTATATAGAAAGGATAAAAAAGAGTCCAACCAAGAGGGAAAACGGACAGTGCAGAGAGGAACCTCTGACCTGCAGAGACAAGAGGACCATTCAGAGTGACGCCACGAATAATCACACGAAGTGTAAAACCCCGAAACACACACAGAGGACGACCTCTTCATCCCCTCCAAGGTAAGAAAACATGTTATCGTCTACAGCCAGCTGCCTGAGCACTAGCAGGGGTCAATAGATGTTTAAGCTGTGTTCTCCTGTTCTCCTGTATCCTCCTCTTTTTGAGTTTGGGTTTAATAACTAAAACTATCAAGTGAACTGTCAGTCCTGATCAGTCCCCTGTTTCTCTGTCTGGTTGAATTGAACCCCTTCGTGTTTACAGCTAGATGTCCATGTGCTCTCTGGGAAATAAAATCTATCCCTGGTGTACACTAAGTCAAAGGGATGGTCCGGCTTGTGTAGGATCCACCTGCTGTATCCATTAAAAAGGGACACAGTTCTCAGCTCCATGTTTTCTTCCCCTCGGATCCTTCGACATGGGACAGACTTGCCCAGATGTTGTGACACTGTCAGTCTATAAAAATGGTTTCCTGTAAAGAGCTACACCCTAAACCAGTTTTTTTTAAGGTTTAAACTGATGTGTATTGTTGATCCGGGTCCTTGCAGCTTTAGTACGAAGTGTTTGTAGCCCTCTTGTCGGCTGAAGTCAGGCCACAGCAAACCAAATTTTCCTGTTGGCGGCCTTGTGGCACATTTTTAGCATTTCTCAAATTCAGCTGTGGTTGTGTTGTGGCTTCTGTTCAGATCAAAACAGGTGGTGTTTAAGTTTAACTTTAAAGCATGCAGCCCTGAAATGGACAGATCACTTTGTTTAGAGAAACACTGAAAGACTGTCAACACTTTGAGCAGATTGTTGTCAAGGGCCTGTCGACGTCTTTCATGAATTATTTAAATAATGTCGAAGTTAAATGTATCTGAAGAAATTAGTATTGTTTAAGCCATGACGTCATTTTAATGAATTATGAATTATAACTATTTCTGTCTCCTAAGTCTTTTGGCTGAATGTATTTTTATTTTTTGATTAAGATTAGGATTAACTTTATTAATCCCCATGGGGAAATTAAGTTGTGTTGATTTTTATCTGCAGTTCTCCCTCACAGTTAACTCATTGTTTGCATTTGTTTGGCTGAGCTCAGATGAGAATAAATAAATCAGCAAGATGAGAACATGTCCAAGAGTTTGAATCGAGGAAACTTATGGACTGATGGATGTTTTCCTCTTGGGGGAGTTGGACATAAACATGACCCGGATGAATGAGAGCATCCACAGACAAGATGAGATCATGGGTTTGCCTTTTTCATGTCTTCAGGTCAAGACTCAGGCGAAGACAACAAAATGTTGATGAGGAAGAGGAGGACGAAGAAAACAAAGATGTCCAGAAACTGATAACAGGCATGGAGAGCAGAGAGGACAACAAGTTTTCAGAGGTAGTAGGTGGGTAAACATGATGAATTCAGACAGGTATTGATCCTGTCTTGATTGTTGTTGATATGTTGTATTGTAGACTTAGCATTGTTGATTTGCAGTGCAGTTCATGTATACAGAATAAAAGGACTGGACGTTTGTAGGGTCAGTGATTCTTATACCTTCATGGGTTTATCAGCTTCTGTCTGCCTCATACAGATTGTGGATTGTCGGTGAGCTGGGAGCCCACGGAAGATACAGCAAACTCTGATTTTTCCCCTAGCATTAAGGAGAGGTGGTCTGATACAGACATACAGCACAGTTTGGTGGGTACTGATTGAACTCCAAATGTCATAAAAGATACTGAGTTAGCTGGTTAGCTCTGTTGCAGTGAGACAGTCAGTTAAATCAGCTGCTGGAAAGTCAGATGCTTAAGATGTCCTCTCGCCCCTTGTATCTTTGAAAGCGGTGAACACACACTAAAAACTGTGCGTTGTATTCTTCTCGTCTGAACAGAAGAGGAAAAGGCAGAGTTCGGGCTCCCGCTGCAATGGAACGGGCAGTCCCAAACTCCTCCGTCAGAGTGTGCTCCGCCTCACTGGAGAAGATGGAAGAGATGGCGCACCGGCCTTTGTGCACATCAGCCAGGAAGAATGTGAAGAAGACGAAGATGAGGAAAGCCTCGACCGCTGCATTGTACAGTTCACGGTGGGAGGAGATGAAGGAAGAGAAGTTCTGGTCCCGGTCATCACCCCCATTTCAGACTTCATGATTAGACGGAGGTTATCGTCCGGCCAAGACGGCACAACTCCGAAAAGCCCCTCCTCCGAACCCAGTGAGTACAGTAGCTGCAAATGAGTCCGATAATTCTGTGAGCAGCATGTCGCAGTAGTTCAATTACCGAATTCAATTAATTTCGTGTCCTCCTAATAAGATTTTGTGAAGAATTGTGCACAGCTGAGGATAAGCAGGAAGCCACGTGATTAACATCCAGAGCTTCCAACCCATCACGCCTCCTTCCTGCAGTGTGACGTGGAGAGGAGGAATGTAGCATATTTGACGATGTTTTTGTTCTCGTGTTTCAGTTGTGCTTTCCAGTGATGACGAGGAGAGCGGTGATGCTTCTCATCGCCGCAGCCAAGCGGTCCACACGCTGGCCGCTGTAGAAGATGCTGCGACGCAGGGAAAGACCTCTGAGGAGGCTGTGAGCAAACAGGAAGTAGCGACTGACATGCAGGACATGCAGGTTTGTTGATCCGCTCAGCCTCGCTGTGGCAGAATGCATGTTATAAAAATGCTCACACAGTTTCCTAAATGGAGTTAATGCCCAGATTAACATGAGAAGCATCATGCTTAGAGGGGGGGGGTGAGGTTTTACTTCTCTCCAGGGTGTCCTGATCACCACCTGCCAAATGAGAATACTTCGCCTGTGTAACAGCCACTAATAAGTCTGGAGTCTGGCCCAATGAAGGCAGCGCAAAGACACATGATGTGATGAGAGCTGGGATCAAATATAGTTCATATTAAGATACTATTTTTAATCAGTGCTTCAGTTTACATTCTTCAAAGGATGCATTTGTAGACTGAATGTGTCACAGCTTCACAGCTTTTTTGCTGGATCCTATGCAGCCCAACATATCCCAGGAGTCATAGTGCACCAGTAGTGACTGACAGTGGACCAGCATGGTATCACCAAAATCCAGTCGTTTCACATGATGTCATTGTTCACTTTTAGGGATTTACCTGCTGTTTTACTCTACTTCAGTTCCCTCTCATTTGCAGTGACCCAACATTGTGCCGTCAAAAGGGAACAGTGTTAAGAATGCACGTGTTTGAAGGCAACACATGCTGTTTATCTAATCATATACAGTGGGTTTGAAAGCCTAACCACACCCAGGAGTGAAAACAAAACAGATAATGGTGTAAACAGTGTTAAGGGAGACGTGAATCCAGGGTGAAGGTCTACAGTGGTACTAATGTGTCACAATTAAGGTTTAAGGTAGACGGAGAGAGATATAGTTTGATACTTTATTAATCCTGATAATGAGTCATGATTTCTAGACAAAAAGATTTATTTAGGACAGAATTCAAATGGTCTACGTAGATGATCCACAGGATAAATACAAATGTTCGATTTTTTGGGAGAACTGTTTATCAGTGTTATCCTTGTTCCCACCACTAGATGGTGCTCAAGTAGGGACGTTTGTTCAAACCTACACACTTTGGCTTCAAAGTACTCTAACTGCAGTGGAGAAGCTTTCATATACTGTGTCTGCCTCTGTGTGCCGTGATGCCGACCTCTGTGCATCGTGTTTGTGTGTTGCAGGTTTTGCAAGTCGTTGTCGATGAGGTTCCTTGTATGTTGGCACCTTCTGGAATCCCCAGTGTGGACTTCTCCTGTATGCATGTGACCTTCTCCACCCTGCACTGTGGAGGTTACCAAGCAAAAGAAAACGGAGTCATCATGGTAACCAGAAAGTCACAAAGTGATGAATTTTGCATTTGGTATCTGTGTCAGACGTGTATTTCTGCCCCTTTTTTACAGATAGCAGACCAAAAACTCATCATCCCATTGAAAGGTAACTCTCCATTCATACTACTTTATGTCTGGTGAATCTTTGCTTTTTAGTCCTGAAGAGAATATTTCTTGTCTCTATGTGTAGTGATGTAAGCGCAGTGGGCTCATTGTGACCTTTGCTCTGCTTTGTGTAAACTCTTATTTTAGTCATGCTGTCTGCACACCGTCTTCTCCCAGCTTAGTGGTCTATTTCAGTTGGTTAAGTTTGTTTGTGTTCTTGGATTAGAACCTCAGGACCCCCGTGCTTTTTCACCTGTGAGCCCCTGAAGTTAACCTTTACCAGGCTAAAGACACCTTGTTGTCAGCTGGATAATAATGTTTAAACAGTGACGAACATATCTGCTGGACTTTAAATTGAACAGCACAGGTTGCTAAAGAACTGGGAAATGGGATTAGTGGGTGAAGCCTGATCCTGCAGGGCGAGTAAAGCATGATGATATTATAATTCTGTGTGAGGCTTTATTATTATAATACTGTGAGATATTACGCTAAACCAATTCCTCTCATCCTCAGACACCACTGAGCAGGTTGAGACCATTTTGAGCTTTGAGTGTAAAGAACTGAGGAGGTACAGTGTTTGGGAGCCGCACGAACTGGAGGCACAGGAGCTCCGCTTCCAGGATGATGAGGAGGAGGTTCCTCCCGCCGCCGCCCTGCTGTTTTTCGTGTCAGAAACTGCTGCAGCTGCCGTACAGCGGGACCTCCATCGGCTGTGTGTCAGACAAGATGGAGCCTCAAACACTGGTGAGTCTACAGGAATACTCTCAATGCAGATTCAGGATCACAAACTCACTGTCTGTTTTTTTTATGTTGTTATCTTACTAGTGAAAGCCAGCCCCTTCATCCTGCTGACTCTGAGAGATCCTCTGGAGGGAATGGAGGGAGCTCTGTTGCGTTCTGTGCTGGACATCATCTGTCTCAACAGTCTGGAAAGTGAACAAGCAGAGGAAGTTAGTGGTTTGGAAGACCTGCACTCTCCTGTTCTTACCCTTGAACATAGCTTAGAACTGATTAAAAGAACCGGTGTGGACTCTCACCTGCTGTGCATGCTGGGGTTGAAGAGCACAGACGCTGGACTGAACATAGACCAGGACAGTTCACATTCTGATGAAGACCCACCCCCACACATCGAGCTCGAGGCTGATCCAGTGACAGAGTCGGTTCTGAAGCCGGAGACGGCACCAGAGCAAGACACAGGGACACAACTCAAACCAAAGGAGGATCAGACAGAAGAAGAGCTCACACCTCCCACTGATGTAAGTCCCACCCATGAGAAACTATGCTGCTCTCTGTCTTGGTTTTTATCTTGCAGCAAGGGGGCCCTGACCCCCGATGTGAGAACCTCTGATCTGTGATTATCATTTCCTCCTGCAGCAGAAAAAGGATGAACCCACTCCCATGTACACTCTGTGCCATCGTAGAACCAAAGGATCCTATTCTGTGTCACTGTGTAAACCAGACTCCAGATGGACTAAATACAAACATCAGGGTCTCACCCACAGGTACGCAACTTTGGAAAATCTTGCACATCATCTACATTTATCTGATCCCTTCTTTGTAGAAGTTGGCATCGTGGTCCACAGCAGCAGTAATGTCATTATCACTGTCAAAATGGCCTCCACTGTAGCTCAGCTCATGGAGGTCGCACCCATAAACCGAGGCCTCACTGCCGTGGTGCACTGTCTGCTATAGAAAAAGGCAAAAATGGCTCCAACCGACTTAAAATAGGGCATTCCTTCATGGCCACCATGGACACGGATGTTCCATCCATCCATCCATCTTCAACCGCTTATCCGGGGGCCGGGGTCGCGGGGGCAGCAGTCTAAGCAGGGACACCCAGACTTCCCTCTCACCAGACACTTCCTCCAGCTCCTCTGGGGGAATCCCGAGGCGTTCCCCGGTGGGACATGCCCCCGGAACACCTCCCCAGGGAGGCGTCCAGGAGGCATCCGAACCAGATGCCCGAGCCACCTCAGCTGGCTCCTCTCGACTCGGATGTTGCTGACCTGCAATTTTAAATCACATAAATCAGAAATACAACCTTAGGCCACAGACTTTTCAGTCACCCCTTTTGTGTGTTTTTCTCTGAACACAGCTGCTTGTGCTGCTACATGAGCTCATCTGTTTTCTACTAAAAGCTCGATCTGCTCTGCTTAGGTTGATCCAGTTTCCCCCGCCTCCACTGAAAGGAGGAATAACCGTCACAATGGAGGACCTGCAATGCCTTGACAGTGGGCAGTACCTCAATGATGTCATCATTGATTTTTATCTCAAGTAAGAAACAAAAACTGAAAGACATCATTCTCACTGGTTGCCTGTGGGGTTGTGGAGTGTTTGAATTGATTGATTGTGTCGATGTGAATCAGATACCTCCTCCAGAAAGTGCCGCCTTCCGTGGCCAAGCGCACACACATCTTCAGCAGCTTCTTCTACAAGCAGCTGACACGCAGGGACAACGCCAGCGAAGGAGGCAGCAGCGACTCGTAAGTGGTGGTCACAGAGAGTCGTACGTATATCTCTGCTGACATGCGCTGACAAAAAGTTCTTCTTGCTTTTGCAGCTGTCAGAGGCAGAGACGGCACCAGCGGGTGAAGACATGGACACGCCACGTGGACATCTTCAAAAAGGATTTCCTGTTTGTGCCTGTCAATCAGGAGTAAGTTATACACATGCAGAGGTGTGTTTTGTAACAGGCCTGTTTTTGGGTGTGTTGGTAAACGGATCCTTGTTTCCTGTTTTTAGAGCTCACTGGTATCTCGTCGTTATTTGCTTTCCTGGCCTGGATGACCCCGAAAACGAGGACTGGACATCTCCAAACTCTGAAAAGAGCCGCGGTGGGACGGGCGAGACGCAGGTTCATGATGAGCCCCAGGGAAAATCAAACGGTAACGCAGGGACTCCACCAACGTTAAACCGTAGTGACTCTGTGGACACAAAGACGGGTATGCAGGGCTGAACGATACATACACACTTGTGATTTGTTGAATCAGTGAGAAAGCTAATTTAAATTCTTCTTGTGTTTTAGAAAAGGCTGAGGAAGAATCCACCAAAGACTCCCTTCCTGGGCCCGTTGTAAGCAATAATTCTGTCATGAATAGCAGTATTTTATCTTCTTCTGTCAAACCTGCTGACTCTAATGGTGTCTTTGTTTGTAGAATTGCACAGAGCTGACATGCCAGAGAAAGACGGTGTGTAAGAGGTGAGTCTCACTGTGGCCTCATGTGGTTCAGGTGCCTGAGGCCTGAGAATGAGAACTACTTCTAGTTTCAGCTGTTCCCATCTGGGGTCACCACAGAGAACTGTCTGTTCCCACCTAACTCTATCCTCTACGTCCTCCGATTGTGTCCCCAGCTGTCCCTCTGATGTGCTCTTGTCCTTCCTCATCACTCCTGAAGAGAACCTCATCCTCTTCATCTCTGCTCCCTCCAGCTCTGCCTCTTGTCTTTTCCTCTAAGCCAGCCAGCTTTGCTGCGCTCACTACTCTCCTTTTCACCTTTCCTTTAATTCTTGCTGACACTCTTCTGTCACACTATTCTCCACCCACTCTGACCCATCTGCACTTGCCTCTTCACCTCTTGTCCATATGTTGATGAGGATTCTCAGTCATCCAGGTCATCATACGTAGAGCAGATTGAAGCAAGGCGTCTGGACTCGTAGAGTTTTCTAGAAGACGTTTCGCTGCTCATCCAAGCAGCTTCATCAGTTCTAACTGTTTGGTGGGGAAACATGGTTTATATGTGGTTACAGACCTCAGTGGGTGGGTCTGGGTAAAACTTTAAAAAACTTAAAAACAATAGCACTAAATGTTTCCATACTTACCTGTGATGTTCTGGCTGACTGGGCCAGGTGTGTCTAACGACTGGCTAACGACTATGAAACTGCCGGAGGGGGACTGGTTGACAGCCCTTTGTTCTTACTGTGAGTATGTGCAAACTTCCTGGGAATGGATGGAATCACTGCATTGTATGTGGTAGAAAGATGATGTCTGAGGCCACCACCTCTGTTAAGGGAAGGTTTTTCCAGCTTAACATAGATGGCTTCCTTGACTCCTCTTTCAAACCACCTTTCCTCTCTGTCTAAAATGAAGCTGCTTGGATGAGCAGCGAAACGTCTTCAAGAAAACTCAACAAGTCCAGATGCCTTGCTTCAATCCTCTTGTCCATACTTCCATGGAAAATGATATGTCCATAGACTTCATGTGGCTGATTTATACATACTCAAATGGATTGTTTGGTTTGAGACTGATGTCTGTGTTAAGTGGACGGTGTCTCTCGTTGTCAGACATTACTACACCATAGAAGTCTGCAGGATGGTCTGTTGATCAAGTTGCATCATTTTCTGCCTCCTTAAATGTAACGTTTTGTGTTGGTACTGAGAGAAGAAGCCAACACAAAGTGCACTGGTCTCCTGTAGTGGACTAAAAGCGAGTCAGTGTCTGTCAACTTGTAAGACAAAATGTGGAGTAAAACCCTGACGTGTTTTTTTTCTCTCCTCTCTGTAGGCCCTGTATTCTCATCATGGATTCCCTCAAACTTTCTCTTCATGAGCGAGTCTGTAAACTCTTAAGGGAGTAAGTATGATGCTCTGAATCCATGTAATGATTTGCCTGTAGATCTGTGGTTAATGGAGGTTTTTTAATGAACTCTCAGGTACCTGCAGTCTGAATGGGAGGCTCGTCAGGGCTCATCAAGGGAGTTTGGCCCCGATCAGATGAAAACCTCTCATTGCAAAGTTCCCCTTCAGGACAACAGCAGTGACTGCGGCCTCTACCTGCTCCAGTACGTGGAGTGTTTCCTGAAGGTAAAGGTCTTGCCGTCTATCACTAGCAACTTTACATTCCAGGTGTTTTAAAAGAGTGCATCATTGATTGTGCTCCTCCTCTCAGGACCCTGTGGTGCACTTTGACCTCCCACTATATCTACAACGATGGTTTCCACGGCAGCAGGTGCGGCGGAAACGAGACGAAATCAGAGATCTGATAATTAACCTGTACCGGCATCAGAGCCTGAACGACAGCTGCACCAAGCAGCTCTGCTCCTGAGTGCATTACATTCCTGTAGCCGTTATACATCACCACTCATACTGAGTGACGGACTTTTCAGTGTGAACTGAAAATACTTCCCCAGACTGTGTCCGTGGGTCCTGTGAGCGACTGAGGTTTGTGTCCATCTGGTCAGAAAGTCTATCAAGACACGCAGTTGTTTGTGACTTTTTACGTTTTTTTTTGTTTTGTTTTTTACGCTGATCTTAAAAAAGTTTATTTTTATTTAATTTTCTGCATAGGATCACAAAGCGAACGGGAAACCAGCAACATTGCTGTCATTTGTTTGACATTTCATGCTACATGTGGTGATTAGTTCAGTTAATTAAAGTTTAAAATAATGCTAATCTTGCCTTCTTTTGTACGAGTCCACAGTCTGCAGGCACAGCAGCTGTCAGTGTGTTATGATGTTGAGCATTATTGCAACATGTTTGTCCTGATTTGACAGCTAGGAAATCTCAAAAGGGTGTTAGGATGTATATTTTTTTACTTTTTGCAGTTCTAAATTGGAAAAGATTTTTTAATAAACAGAAAAATGTCTTGCATAAACTTACAGGATGCACACACACACACTGTATGCTCTCAGAATAGGACCCACCATGGCACTCCTCCTCCTCCTCCTCTACTACTGTTGATGAAATTCTCCCCAGCAGAGGGGATCTTGTTCTTTTTCTGTCCATGTGTCTCAATGCAATGTTTGTTTTTTAGACATTGTTTTGGATGAATGTATAGAAGCTGCTGCCAAAGTTCACTTGGTTTCAGTATTAAAAGTTGTAGAAGCTATTAGACGTGTTATTCTGTTATTTATTCTGTTATTTATCCTATTTTGCCCCAGTTTAGAATGAGATTGGTTGCAGTGAATGAAGACGGTGTGTGCTCTTTGTTTTATTGATAAATGAGTATTTAGCGGCAGGTAAACTCACTGAATGTTTTCACAAAGCCACTTTTTGCTGCCTTGCGAATTTAAAATGCATGTACATTGAAACACATGTTAGGAAAATTGGTGCAAAAGGGTTACAGGGTCAGCTTAGATGTATTTACTGCCTCAGTTAGTCACATCTCCTCAAAGTCTGACTCTAATCCTCCTAAAGTTCTCTGCAGCAGTGTGTGAAGACATTTGGCTAATGCAGCACACACTATAGGTTCATGCACTCACCCAGCAGTGCACAGTAACGTGCAGTAGGACTCATAAAGGTAGTGACCTGAGAGTAAACTAGCCTACTTCATGATTTCAGGAGATAATAACATACCTGCATTAGAATAGAATAGAACAGAAAATACTTTATTTATCCCAAGATGGGAAATTTTGCTATTGCAACAGCAAAATACAGGCACTAAAAAATATACCTCTAGTGGTAAAAATTAAATTAATTTTTAATTAATTATTATAACTATTATAAAATAATTTTGCTGCTTTAAAATACTATGAGTATATCCTATATGAGCTGTATTAAAAAAAACTGGATTTCATAGTTCAAGGCGCCATGTTGTGACGTAAGTAATTTGGATTGCAGCGAAGGTAAACATTAGCACATTAGCATTGTCAGCTTTATAGTACCTGTGGAGCACCGCCATATGAATATTGGGTGTGTAATGTTTGAAATTGTGTATTTTACCAACCTTATACTTAAATGTTGACACGCTAACATGACAAACATGGTAAACATCCGCATTCAGTGAGCTTGTTAGCTTAGTAATGTTAGCTTAAAGATGGCGCCTTCCCGAGAGAGGCGTCCACCATCCAGTCCTCCAGCGGCAAGACCGGCCTTCTGGAACGTATACTATGTTAATACTGATGTTAGTTACACTGGTGTTAGTTATTTTACCTACATGTTTATGACATAAGATTGTTGCTAGCTAAACTGCAGTATTGATAAACATTGTGCTAAATATCAGCTAGCATCCGATTTTTTTAGCAGAGATTTCGGCTATTAACACGTATTTTAATGGCCATACTCTTAAAATGTTAGAACAACAACGCGATAAACTACAGTGTTGAACTTTTGACAAACAGTGTACAGCTGAACATCGCCGTTTTAGCATGTCACTGAGATGTTAGCGTGAAGCTTAATGATGACGTCAGTTACAGGCATTTTTAACGGTGGGTCATTTAAAAGTGTTAGCATGCTAACGTGCTAACACTACTATGGCGAACGTGGTTAAACGGCGACCGCTGTGAGCGTGTTAGCATGCTAATGTTATGCTAATGTTATGCTAACATCCCGTGACTGTATAGTGTAACCAGTCTATTTATTTACAGTCTGTTAGCTCCTGCACGTAACAGTTCATGTGCGTATTTTACTTGCTTAAGCAGCTACTTTAAGAGGAAGATTTCGCTTTAAAAAAAAAACGGGATAAACCCTGTTTAACCCCAAACTCCTCTTGGGGTTAAAGGTGGAGTCCTAAAGCCTTTGACTTTCACTGCTTTCAGTACAGTGAGATGATTCCAGTTTCTCCTCTTGTGTGTGAGTTCGAGCAGATGGTTGATGCTGTCTTATGTTATCCTTTGAATACGTTTCTGAGGTTTTGAGTGGAAATTACACCATTTGTCTGATTTAGATGGGTGCCATTCTTTTATTTAAACGACCGGGTCAAGCAATGCCAAAATTCTCAATCCCATCTTGACACACAGTCCTCTTCAAATTCATCTTATTGATGATCATGTGGCCTTTGTTACCTGCACTCTGTCCACGTTTCATCCACACTCAGCGCCCTCCCTTCCCCGTGTTGCTCCAGTAACTTCTTGGCGAGCTCTTCTAAAAAGGCTTAGAGTAAACAGGATTAGAGAGCATTAAAAAATCCCCCTCTTTCCAAGAGCCATCTGCCTGTCTACCTGAGCCAGGAGCTGTCCTCTCTGCAGCATGGGCCACACCTCTGTTTAGCCACGGAGGGAATCAGGAAACCAGTATGCGATGGTGGGATCTAATACTTTCTGGCTGAGGGTTCTGTTGTTCTTTTGCATCTGGAGAATTCCGAACTATGCAAACGTGTAAGAAGTTGTTCACACTGAGAGGAACTACCTATCTACTTGATCCTTTTCCAAGTCCACGTATTTAAATACAATTCCGACTTTAACATGAGCATCGCATCTGGGATATTTGCTGTATTTAGTGTAGTGGTATTATTCCTGGACATCAGGACAGGTATGTATCTGTAGCTAACTGACTGTCTTTGTGCTTACCTTAAAGCACAGGTGAGTGAAAGTCTTAGTTTTTCTTTGTTTGTTGTCGTTGTCACCTGTCAGATGCAACTCTGGAGGGTTCCTCTATGGGAAACCTCGGTCTGCCTTACACCCAGCAGCCTGTGGTGTACCCACACATCATTCGCGTGTCTGAAGTAAAGGCAGCTCACAAAGTCAACGCAACCGTCTCTCGACGGAAAAGGAACATCCTCTTTCCAAGCGGGGTCAAGCTGTGTGCGCAAGAGACGGCTCCGCAGGTTGTGGCAAACCATCTGAGCTACTTTCATCTCAGAGGTAAGATTAAAAATAAGTGTATGTAAATGTCTATGTGTTTAAAAAAAAGAGCACAATCAACAGGAAGTGAGGTTAGTAAAAAAAAATGGTCACTGATTTTGTTAGATTGTCCACACAGTTAACCTTCGCTGCGTGTGATATGCATACAGTATAAACCAATTTCAAGTGGATGAGTGTCAGTTGACATCTGTTGAGACAGACATTGGTATCAATTAGGCCTCATGAGATTTGCTTTTTAACAGACTGTGGTCTATTTACATGGCCAGATAGCCTATATGTTCTTTCTTACTGTGGTGGAATGTGCACGCCAGCAGCTGTTATTTATTGATTTGCAGTAATATGACATTTGTAGCACAGCTACCCTTTGTTTAACATATGCAGTGTGGTACAGCACTCCTCTTGTGACATTATCAGAATCAAAATCCTGGTTGTGTTACAGTAGTAGCAGCGTATGCAGCCTTAAGCTGCTTTAAGCATCATCACAGTTGTGTTCAAATCCGCATACAACTACATTTTACCTTGAGTACGTGCTGCAGTGGCCCCTCACAAAGTACCTGCATTCACTACACTGTCACAACAGCAGGCCTTCCTGCATACATCTGTTACATACATGCATGCTGTTGGAGTTAACCTGATGTTTCTTGCTGGTGTTACTTGGTGATTTTTGTATTATTTCTTGACGGCTGAGTCATGTGACACAAGCTTGTGTTGTGCTAGTAGCATCTAATGTAGCCTCAAGCTGCTTTTGTGATCCTGTCACCTGTAAACCTACTTAAAGGTGTAAAATCTGTGCATATCCTCATTTAACCAGTCATGTAATATATATGGGGTTAAATATAAACTGAGTGGCACTACTAAAATGTTTATTTTTTGTATTTTTTTTTATTTGATTTGGAAACTGAATATGAAACTGATAGCTTCATGGGTTCATGAGCAAATACATGTTGTTGCTTAAGAGACTCCGTACTAGAGATCAGGGCCTGTTCCTGACCATGACTTAAGGTGTCCAGTCACTGTTGTGTCTCTCTGTGATGGGGAAAAGCTGAAGTTTATTATGTAAGCTCGCAGATTTGGATTTGGAGGTGGCCTTTGTCGTCTCAGGCCTCACAGACAGTGTTGATTAGAGAAGAAGATTGTGTCTGTCCCCTGACTTTGGATCAATGCCCAGTCGGCTGACTCATGGAGGGGAGTTATGTCACACCTTCATCATGGCAGCAGGCTTACAGAGTGATGAAGTTGTGCTTTAATCTAAAACGACGACACTTTAACGACACCCTCAGTAAATGATTGTGAAATATATGGAGGGTTAGGGTCAGGTTTTAGTTTTTGAATGCAGCGTGTGCTTCCCTGGTCTGACCAGTGTGCCAGGAGACCGTATGGGAGGCTTTCAAGATCTTTTGGGACCGCCTCCCCGAGCAGGGAGAGTACCAAAGCTGGATGAGCCAATGCCAAGAGGGGACGGTGACTGCAAAGGAAATTGGCAGCTACTTTAGCCAATCAGACGAGCACCAGGCTCTGGTGAAAAAGGTGAGGCGCTGACTAATGATTTAACAATGACACACGTGAATATCTGAACAGCATGATAACACATTTTCTTCTACTTCCAGAGGATGTCTCTGCCTGGGTTTAAAAGGTAAAATAAACTCTCTGTGTAACATTCAATGATGCATGTATTATTTTCATTATTATTATTATTAAGTCTGTACATGTGTCATTCTTCCCACCATCTGTAGTGAGCCCACCAGGTCCTGGCAGCATATGTGCAGGTAAGGTTGTCAAGTGTCTTCAACCTTACCTGTTCATATTCCCACTCAATCATGTCACTTCAGATATTTTTAAGTTTACTTGTTTTGAATTATTGTGTCCCATTTCATGTCTTAGACGTGGATACTAGTGTTCAAGCTCTAGTGTTTATTTTAGTTCCCACCACTGAAGGACAGTGAATTCACTAAAAAAACTAAACCAACAACGCCTTTATCGTGCCAACACCTAAACACAGTCTGACACTGATGTCATTATTACATATAGCACTGATTCAGTGTGACATTTACACAAAAGGGCAAATGTAAATCCAGGAGTCGCTCAGATGATGATGTTTTGTTTGCTAAAAAAGACACAGTCCTCTCATTCCCACCAGCTTCAATGAACCGAATGCAGTTAGCCTGCTAAATATTTGTATTCTAAATCAATAGCATGGACTCAGTCCATCCTTTAACAGGAACTATAAAACGGATTTGCCCCCTTTGAGCTGTGAAAATATCCACAAACCAAACATAAACCTCATTATTAATGTAGCTATAAGCTGATATACTGCCAGTGTGTCGTTTTAATAACATTCAGTGTCTTAATGTTTGCACCTCCACCAGATTTAGAGTGTAATAGAACTAATTTCCTAAATGTCAGGGAGCACTTAAAGCTCAGTGGGATTGTTAAAGTAAACTGAGGGTTCTCATGGCATCATGGAGACAGAATAAATTGAATAAACTGCGCTGCCTCTGGTAGATTACATGATATACAGTAAACCTGTTTCTCTCTGGGACAAAGCTGCTAACAGAAGATAACGTTGTTGGTCTTGGTCTCTAAAGAGCATCCACAGTTATCCTGTGATGAGTCGATGTTTTCCCCACAGTGTGTTTACGGCTGAATGTTGTGGGGTTGTTTTTGTGTTAAAACGATGCTCTTCTCTTTCACAGCATTCCCACACCAGACACTTCAAAAGCTGTTGAAGCTCCTGAGCCAGGTCAGTGTCACACACTGACAACACCGCACACCGTCAGCTGTAGTAACGTCTGTAATCTCACTTCTCTAGGGCTGCTGCTTTTAGATCGACCCATTGTCTGCTGCTTGGCTCTGTGCATGTAGTAGGCCTATGTGTTAGCGTTTGGTGTGTGTGTGATCCTGGTTTTCAGGTTTAGTTCAGCCAAGATTTTCAAAGAAGTTGGGATCAGGGCAGTTTAATCCACACACGGCCACATTCACCAATCGCTGCACCGGCCAAAGACTTAAGCTCACATCCACTTAAGGCCATCACTTTCTGTTAAAAAGAAGGGAGGACATTATTATAGTGCACGGCCGCTGGATTCTCATGAGATTTGCAAAATCCTAAGGTCACCTGTCAGTCCATTCTGGCTTCATCATGAGGACCTGTGAGGAATTACTGCCAGCTAAGTGATGAGAAATGAGAAATGTGATGTCAGAAGACATCCTGCTTATCATCACTGAAAATGATACCAAATCATCTACTTACAATCAGCTAACATCTTTTTTTTTTGCATGTTAAATCCCAGAAGAACAAGCTAAGGAACAGGAAGTGGTGGGTGCAGCTACTGTTTCACCAGAGGTGGAGGAGAGTCCAGTGAGTGCACACACACACACTTGACAGGTTTGGATTGTTGTTTTTTTCTAATGTGTGCACAGAGTGACTCTATATATATATTTTCCTGATGTTACAGCTGGACAATGACATCGCCTTCGAGCCTCCCACCCCCACCGTGCTGGAGCAGGTGGTGGAGCTGAGCATCCTCCTGACTGGAGAGATGTACACCGACGACCTGAGCGATCCAGCCAGCCTCAAGTACCAGACGCTCAGCAGACAACTGGCTGAAAAGGTTTGACTCTCACTCTTTATATCTCCCCTCAGTGCTACTGGCCCCCACCGGTCCCCTATATCTACTGCTTTACAGTCTGTGATTGATGCATTGTTAGTTTTAATAACATGCACTTAAACAGCAGCGGTGTTAGGCTCAGATTCAAAACACACACAGATTTTATGGTGCACCATTGGTTATGGTGAAATAACTATGTGCTGAAGCTTTATGGCATGTCTTGGGAATAGATAAACCTTTGCACATGCATGCATTGTGCACACAGGTACTCACCTTATGGAGCAGGTTCAGTGGTTTTACAGGTACTCGGAAAATTCTGTAAAATATGTCTATGAGGTTTATCGCTGGCAGTCAGATTGACGCACATAAATAACGACGTAAACATTACTGACCTGGTTTTTGCTCCCTGCAGGGATTTCCTCCACACATAAGATCTGCACGCACCTTCCTTCACCTATAGTACTACAGTATATATACCAGCACACTTACACAAGCTCACACGCCGTGAAGAGATTAAGGTCTGCGGAGAGGAGGACAGGGATTGAGGAGGGAGAGATAGTAAATGAAGAGGGAGACAAAAGGCCCTGGAGACCTTTTAACATCTTTCTTCTCGGAAAGATTCAAATAAACTGGGTCAGTGAGTCTGCACAGCAGTGTGTGCATTGTTTTTTTTTTCCTCGTATTGTGTGGAGAACTAAGGTCTTGTGTACCAATAAAAAGAGTTCCTTGTGAGCTGGCTGCCATGCAGTGGTCTGCCTCTTGAGAACGATGATGTGGGTCATGGCACAGAGCAGCATTGTAACACTCGCTGGGGCTTTATTGTGGTGCCTGATTGTGTTTGTTTTTTTTACAGATAGCGGAAGCTCTGGAGGGGCTTCCCGGATTTAAGAGTGTGTCTGTAATCGAATTCAGGTTCGTTTGAAAAAAACAACTGGCCGCACATCATGACCAAGGCTATTTAATTATGTAGCATTTACACCATTTCAGCTCTCAGAATTTAACAGCCCCTCCTTGTTTTATATAGACCGCAGAAGGACGCCCAAGGGTGAGTCATCAGTAGTGGTAGCTTGACCTTGACTTGTTCTCCCCAGCCTGACTTGTATTTAAGCCTACAGATCCCTATCAGCCTCTCCTTGGATAGAGCTTGGATCTCCCACTGTGTTTACCTGTGGGCACGTGTTAAGGTGTGTCACTAGTTGCCTAGGTTAATGGTATTAGTGTGGTCACTCACCTTTTAAGTGGGATCAGGATGGGTCCAACCCAGCAAGCAGGTGTGCCTCTACAGAGACGATTATTGGAGCTTTATGACCTCGTCAATCAACCTCTCACAAAGTGATGGAGAGACGAATAGTGTGCCAGCTGAAAAAGAGCCAGAGAGAAGGAATTAAAAAATAGACAATCCTTAATTTGTCCTCTAAGAACGAGATGAATGTCTCACATTAAAATGTTTTAGTTACATGAATAGTTTTGGAGACATTCTGGAAAATATGTCTATTTGCTCTCAGGTGGAAAGTTAGATTGATATCAGGCTCATATTTGTACCGTCACCGCAGCCAGCAGCCTGTTAACATAGGAAAATGGCTAGCTTAGCTCGGTCCAAAATCTGCTTCTGAAAGCGTTACATCTGGGCTGTACCGGGTCCTGATCGGTAACTTCATTGGTTGCCTGGTTCCAGTCCTGTCAACAGCATCTTAAAACACACCTAATATATATATATATATATATATATATATATATATATTAAGTTTATATAGCAATATTTTTTGTTTGGAAAAACACAAATTGCTCGAATTTCCTTTAAGAAATGATTATTTCAGACTGTAAACTGATCATACTGTATGATTCATTTTCAATTGATAAGTCTAAAAAGTAACTCTTTTAACTCTTTTGCATTTTAACTGTACTTTATATAGTCATAAATATGCATACGTATATACTTTCAGTGAAATATGTATTGCCATAATTAATCTTGTGCAGATCACAGGACACAGCGGGCCTCCGTCTGCCTGTCTGTCTGTGAAACGAAGAGTGGGGAAAAAACTGGCTCTCTGTCTAAATGGGGCCGACTGTGGGCCGGCACGTGCTCAGCTGTCCGCCAGAAACCCCACAAACTAGGTCAGAGTGGAAGGCTCCCAGTAGTCAAATGAAGGCTGATAGATGGTTTTTTTCCAGGGCCTGGAATCTCTTGTGAGGTTTCCATGTTTATTATGATGGTTGGTTATTGATCATTCTGCTGACTGGGCTGTTTTTTGCCCTACACAATCGCAGCTCCTGCGCTCAGAGCAGAAATAAGCCGCTGCAGTCATCAGTCATGTGTAAGCGCTCTACATCTCAGGGTTGACAGTAAATTAAGCTATAATGTCTGAGCAATTTTCCTCCTCTTAGAAAACTCTTCTCTCTCTAATACTTTGTTATTGGAAATGTGTGTGTGTTGTAAGATGAATGTAATGAAGACACCATCTCCTCTCTCTATCAATTACCAAGCTGACCTGAAAACATGAACACACAGTCCCTAAAAGCACAGTGCAGCCTGCAAACAGATGTAACAGGTACGTATTTTTGTCCCCAGGCTGGACGGTGTGGTGGTGGACTATGGAGTCACAGTAGAGGTGGATGGAACAGGAGTGAGCACCGATCAGCTGGACTACCTGACTCTGCAGGCCAACCTGGTGGAAAGCTCGTATCGTGAGATCAAGGAGCTCCCCACGGTGGTCTACACCATCAGCGAGGTCAAAAACGTTCTCACTGAAGCCCTTCATAACGATGAGCTGCAAAGCGGTAAGACGATGGCCAGAGCTGGTCTTTATGAAGATATTCCCCCGAAGTGTAACAGGATGCTCACATTCCTCCATTACAGCTATTTATTTAATTTGCATGGCAGTGAAGTCACTGGGAATACATTGGCAGAGAGGCGGTGCAGGGCAAACCTCCATGTGTCATATCAAATAGACACACAGAGGACTCTGTATAGATATTACAACATACGGTACACCACTTGAGAAAACATTCCAGGGTTTTAATGGTCTCATCTGTTTCTTATTTCTGTCAAAGATGACAGAGAAGACGTTTCAGCCCCTAAAGTGGGCCACTTTTAATGAACAAATAACAGAGTCGTCAGTTATAGGAGCTGTGTATTTATACTCTGCTACAGTTAGATCCTGTCATTAAATGGTCTGCAAATGACAATTCAGCAAAAAGAACCTTTGAAATCTGAGAGCTTTTGGCTTAACTTTAATCCTTTATTTTGACTTGTGGATTTTACAGTTAACACTTAAATAATTTCACTGATTCAGCATTGACTTTTTTCATTCTTTGCTGTCTTCTTTTATGTCAGAATGCCTGCCATAACTACCCACAATGCACCTCTATGACGGAAAGATTATTTTGTTAGTCATCGTTTGTTAATCACTTCCGGTTCCCTCGTCCTAACGTCAGTGGGTTTTTTAATGGGTTTTTGTTTACATGTCTGAAAACGTCCTTGAGATTTTTTTTACATTTTATTCTCTAACAATAATATTATTTATATTTTTATGTGACTTTAAAAAGATGTTTGTTAACATTTGACTCGATGGGAAATCATCACGAGGTTTGTACTGTAGAATAAGGGGAACGGCGGTGCACTTGTTGCGGTTATTGTCATCCAAAACTGGGGAGGAAGTGTTGGTTTACAGAATTCACCCTTCCTGCTGCGCGCTAGGTTATTGCCATAAAACAGCGTCGTCTCCAGCCTCTCTCGCTTTAGGATCTACCTGGTGAGCAGGATTATTAATTCCCATACTTTAATGTGATCAGATGCTACCAACAATTAGGGTTGGGCGATATTGGCAAAAAAATTAATCACGATTAATTGTGGCATTTAGCCGATAACGATTAATTTGACGATTAATTGATGACAGTTGCACTGACATGTTTTTGACTCTAAATTGGCACAGTGTTCTAGCATGATACCGACAAATCATCAGTCAAGTTAACTACTTCATTCTAACAGGCTAAGCTGGTGATTAGGCACCAACCAGCCATGGAAATATGTATTGATAATATTGAGGCACAAACTGCTTCAAAATAATAATGAAGCAAACATTTAAAGTAACTTTGTCCTTCAAATGTTTTTATCTTAAGGTCACAAAGCATGTCAACATTAAAATTAAACAGACAAATAGACAAACAAAGTTCAGAAAAGTCACATCAGTGATTATTTCAAGTTAAAAATGTGTCTGCGCAAATGAACCTGTGACTGAATATGTCCCACACTAGAGCATGTTTTCACTCAGACTGTAGAACAGCAGCAGAAAAAACAAACAAATAAACAAACCGGACAATTTCACATTTAAATGTGTGTCTGTGCAAATCAACCTACGTTACGTTCTTCCAGCGCTTCGTTTGGTCGTAAGCAGCACGATGACTAAACGTACCGCGGATTCTCAGCTGAGTGGAATTCTTTCCAATATCTGCTGGAGGAGACTTCGCTGTTGTAATGTTTCCTATCTTGCTGTGGAGTCCGTAAATAAAGATCGGAGTTTATTCATTTGATACGAGCAAAAATTCAGTTACTATAGCAACAACCAACGCTCCACGCTTCACCTAATGCATGTCGCGGCACTATATACAGCTGTAGTGTAGTGTTGTGTCCTCGTTGCGCTTTCTTCGTGCTCGGGCTTATGGTGACAGACGTTGAACTTATGTTAGGAACGTGCTGCTCCGCATTATTTAACTGAACACCACTGCCTTCCACCATTATTGTTATTGTGGGCTCACATGTGCGCGGGTGATGGTGAGACTACGCCGCACACAAAAATGCGTCATCATGACGAGGCACTAATCGCCGTAATCGATAAGTGGCAAATATTAATCGATTACAGTTTTTCTGACTATTAATTGCACACGATACGATTTTGCACAAGCCTACCAACAATATGGACAGGGGAAGTGTTGTCCTCTCAGTGAAGGTAGTGCAGCTTGAGTTTAGAAACAAAATGAAGGTGTGTTATGCTCGTAGCAGCTAATGTTGTCTCCAGTTGCTGGCTACCAGATATAAATGATACTTTTCAAACTGAAGCCGTACCTCTGATGACACCATTTAAATAGACTGCATGCAAACTTGTACAGTTAGATTCAGGCGGTCGGTAGTTGAGTTAAAGTAGGTTATACCTCCTACTTTGTTCTAATGTTTATACCATCTCCTCCTCCTGCTCCAGTGAGAGTTCTCTGCGCTCATGGTTTTAAAGAATGCATGTCATTAGTTTACTGTGTTAGTGAGCTAGTGTGGATGAATGCTCACATCAGTTAGAGGCTGTGACACCTGAAATGCTGGCTGAACATTCTCATATGGCTGACATGTGTGGCTGTGTAACCTAAAGACATAGCATGTTTTTCGTCTTTGGTGGTGATGCAGTAACAGGCTTGGCCCACAGCGGCTGACACTCAGTCCAGATTTTCGCACTGATTTGTAGATATTTACCCCTGAAGGTAACACTGTCAAAATGCAGGCTGTCAGCGCACAGTTAAAATGATTTTGCAGACTGTGGCAGCCAAAGATATTTAGGCTATTTGGCACATGTGCTTTTTGTGTGTCAGTTTGTGTTAACATTTGTTTCTGCTCTGGTTCCACAGTGTCTGAGATTCCGGAGCCTGTCAACACTGCAGACGGAGCGACGGTGAGTAACCTCCTCAACTATTCCGACAACAATCTCTCTGCAGGCGGCCGAGCTGTTGTGAGAGCCACAGATTTGATGAATCACTTTTGTTTAAGGACGCTCATGGTTGTGTGGTATGACTGATGTTGCGATAACTTGTAACTGGCTTGAGATGTTATCCAGACTACACCCCAGTGCAGGTAGAGGATGAGCTCACCAGTAAGGATGAAGTGGAGCTTTGAGGATTAGTTTGGCTCTTGCTTTAATAATCCACTGCTATTCTGGGGCAAAGCAACCACCACACCACAGCAAGAAGGAGAAAGACAGCACATATGACTTTATTCAGACAAGTAACCTCAAGTCTGACTTTATTTGTGCTGTCTTGTGGTTAAGTGTCCTCTCTAGTGATAACGAGAGTTTAGCTTGTGTTAAATGTGTCTGCTGGTTCACTTTATAGCTCAGCTTACTAAATGATTTATTTGATTCATTGTATGACTTGGAGAGTTTCTTAACAGCAGTCAGCACCGACTTATTCTGGCACTAAAGCCCTATTTTGAATTCAGCTGCTGTTTTTTTTAATCCATCAAAACAGCATATAACAACTGTGTTGTTATATGCTGGTGCTTGAATGTTTGTGAACCCCTCTAAAGGTTTCCAGTAGCTGCTGATCAGTCGTCCACAGCAGCTTGGAGGAGTCTGAGTCCATTCCTCAGTACAGAGCAGCTTCAGTTCTGACATGTTGCTGGGTTTCCTCACATCAACTGCTTGTTTCAGGTCCTTCCACAACATCTCAGGTGGATGAAGGTCAGGACTTTGACTTCAGAACAGGAACTCTGTTCTTCTGGAACCGTTCTTTTGTAGAACCACTTGTGTGTTTGGGCTCGTTGTCTTGCTGCTCTTTCTCTTCAGATTCAGCTCACAGACAGATGTCCTGACATGTTCCTTTAGAATTCATTGATCCATCAATGATGACAAGCTGTCCTGGTCCAGATGCAGCAAAACAGGCTCTAAAACCATCATACTACCACCACCGTGCTGCACAGAGGGGATGAAGAGTTTTGGTTTTTCCAAAACTTCTCATTTAAACCAAACCAGCAGGCCTCTTGTCCACCTGATCTTTAGCAAGCTTCACGACTGTTCAGTGTTCTGCTGATGGTGGATTCATTTACATTACTTTTGTCCTGGAAAGTTGTGTGTGACAGTTGCATGTCTTGTTTTTTTGGAGTGATCGTTGTTGGTGGACCACTCCTGGGAAGGGGGAACAGTGGTTTTGAATTTCCTCTATTTGTATTATCTATTTGTTTATGTTGTTAATATACACAGTTAATAAAACCTGTTTGTGATGCAGGCCAGTGCTGTTGATGAACCACCAGAGATTCTGACACTGGAAGAGGATGTAGAGGATGATGTCCTGCTTGAAACCTCAGAAACCAACACCGCAGCAACCACAGAAAATGATGTCATAATTCTGGAGGAGAGTGAAGTTGTCTCTCCACCTCTAGTTGTGACCACGAATGCGCCTGAAGCTGGCAGTGAGTGTTGAGCCTCTCTACCGTCCTTCACTTTCTTTTTTTCTTCTTTCTAAATATTTTGGAAATAAAAGTCACTTTCTATAAAAGATTCAACATTGTTTTACAGGTATTGAGGAAGAGGGCTTGTTGCTAGAGGACAATGTGCAGAGTCCCACTGTAGAAATCACAACACCGGAGGAAGTCCCAGCTGAACTGCCCTTACCAGAGCAGCCGGTGATTGTCACACTGCCCGAGCCACCAGTGGAAATCGAGGCCTCTGGTTTAAGCACAGAAGACATGGAGAACCTCCTGGAACCATCTACAGAAGCTTCTGAAGAGGAGACAGTATCCCACGAGGATTCTGCTTCAGAGGAAGTGGAAACAGAAGATATCGGCATCAATACAGAAGCTGCATCTGAAGCTGAAGCAGAAAACATTGATGTTGCTGCAGTGGAAGTAGAAGCTACAACTGCAGCTGTTGAAGAGGAGCATCCAGAGGAGGTTGTTGTGAATGAAGAGCTTGCAGAGGAGCTTGAGATCTCTACAATTTCAACGGAAACCACTGAAGAAGAAGAGGATGAAGGCCTGCCTGCTCTAGTGCCACCTCCAGAGGTTTCAGAAGCATCGGAGCCAGAGACAGCAGAAGTGGGTCTGCTTCCTGCTGGTGATGGGACACCAGAGGAGTCTAACCTCACAGAAGTTCCTCCTGCAGAAAACGAGGTAAACACCAACCAGCCCGAGGAAGCCACAGACATGAATGTGGTGTTGACGCACCCTGAGGATACTTTATTTATGGAGGAGGGTGTGGACGAGAGCGAGGAACAAGAGGTGAAGGAAGAGCTTGCACCTGAAGCTCCGGTTGTAGAGGAAGAAGCACCAGAAGCACCAGAGATTTTAGCAGAGGACCTAACAGAGGATGAGATGTTACTGGTGAACGAAGGGGAACCAGTTACTGAATCTCTGAGCCCCCCAGAACCGACTGCCCTGTCTCCAGAGAAGGAGTCACCTTTTACCCAAATCTCTGATGTTAACCCCACTGAGGGCGAACCTGAGATCATCATCCCTTCACTGGTGGAGGTAAGCCGAACAATGAACAAACAGCACCCACTGCCACTGTAGGAACGTGAAAACAAACACAAATGATCTTTGTTCAGGTGTATTCATAAACATCTCCCTGTAATAATCAGTTTATTTTTCCCCATAGATTCACACTACCAATGACGGCCTGGACGGTACCACCGGTGTAGACCTCATGATTAATTTCGGTTATGGTCTAACTAACCACACGGAGGAGGGCAGCACTGGATTCCCCTTCGGCGTGGGGCATGGCACAGACCAGGCCAGTATTGCAATGCCAGTAAACCCTGGCCGTGCACTGATGGTGTTCTTCAGTCTGAGGGTGACCAACATGATCTTCTCAGATGATCTCTTTAACAAGAGCTCCCCAGAGTACAAGGCGTTGGAGCAGCGCTTCCTAGATTTGGTAATTGGTTTGCACTACTTTTTCCAATATTGTGTGATGTTCTTTGGGTTCTAACGTCCAGTTTAATCTTCTCCCAGCTTGTGCCATACCTTCAATCCAACCTGAGTCACTTTGAGAACTTGGAGATTCTGAACTTCAGAAACGGGAGCATTGTGGTCAACAGCCGGATGAAATTTGGAAGGCCTGTGGCACAAGGTGTGGCCACCACCGTCTATCTGATATTGGAGGATTTCTGTAACACAGCCTACCACACCATGAATCTGGCCATCGATAAGTACTCCCTGGATGTTGAGTCAGGTAGGTTCTCAGTGCTGGCAAAGAGCCAGAAGCTGATTAGCTTGGGTCAAAGTGATAACAAAGCTAAAGTTATTACTCCCAGCCATAAAGAAGACATCATTGAGCTTTTAGTGTGACAATGCATGCAGATATCTCCCTGTACCTAATGTTTGTGCTAAGCTAAGCTAATGCTTTAAGTCCGTGTGTGAGACACCGGGTGCTGACTCCTTGTCGTGACAGTGGACACATCCCATGCTGTAAATCGGTCACATCAGGTGAGATGAGCTAATCGGGGCTTCCCTGGAGCACTGCCACATTGGCACATATCATTAACAGACTGCTGCATTCAGCGGGCAGTTGGTCAGCATTCAGCATGTTTTATATCCCTTTAATTTGATGTTTGCAGAGTGAGAATAACTTCCTTTTCTTTTGGTGTTATTTTTTTGTTGAAGTTTTGTGTTTAACTTTGTTCTTTTAGAACCCCTGCAGATTCCAACTGTTACTTAAATTCCAATTTTTTTCTTTGCATAAAAAATCTGGGTTCATGTGGGTTTAATGAAATGTCTGTTTTTCCAACACTCCACTGTTCCTTTAATTTTCCAGGGGACCAGGCCGACCCTTGCAAGTTCCAAGCGTGTAATGAGTATGCAGAGTGTAAAGTCAACAAGTGGACGGGGGAGGCGGAATGCGTCTGCAACGCCGGTTACTTCAGCGTGGACGGTCTGCCCTGTCAGAGTATCTGCGAGATACAAACCGACTTTTGCCTCAATGACGGCAAGTGTGACATCATTCCCGGTCAGGGAGCCATCTGCAGGTGGGTGGAGGATTAAGGGAAGTGATGATCTGTGTGGGTGAGTGTGTGCGGGAAAGTGTGCCTGAGTGTTGCCATCTCCATCACATGGCACTTAAATGATTTTCAAGTGTTGCTACAGTCGCATGCATGAGATCGCTGTCACATAGAGACGTACCCACAAGTCAGACTCTTAACTAGCTGCATGAATTATAGCCATGAAAGAAAGATTTAGCTTTACAGCTTTGTTGGCTACAAAAAACAATTAACCATTTTCTTAGATTTGTGTTTTTGGCCTCAAATAAAACACTTAAACCTTTGGCAGTCCTCTATGTTAATTTATTTACACCCTAAGGCGTTTAATTCTCTGTACATAAATGAAAACAATAACTACCACTTGTGGAGGCAAATATGTGATTAATATTGTGATCCAGTTTCTAGCTTCAGGATACATATTATCACATTTTTGTTAGATTAAATATTATGCATGAAAAGTACAACCACTTTATAATGCCACAGGATTGTTTTTCATGCTTTCTTACAATTAAGATCTCAAAGGATTACTTCACACAGGATACTGTTTTTTTGTTTTGTTTCCAGGTATTAGAAGGGGTTAATGTGTGTGTGAGATGATGTGCCAGTAATCCACAGTGTCAGTGACAGGAACATGTCTGTGCTCAGCTGACTTTTGTACGCAGTGCACTTTTACCTGAGTGACTATTAACAGACACAGAGGACGCTGCGTGCCAAGATGAGCACTGACCTTTTTTTCACACCGACTACCACATCATAAAACACGCAGGCAGCTCCAGATGCTGCTGGATTGTGTTTTTACCTCTCGCCATCCAACCCCAAAAAACGAGAAAAAAAAACAAAAAAGAAAAATGCGTTGTGTTGCTCCATGGAGACAGGAAACAAATGTCAGGTTTTATTCCAAAACAAGGCATTAATAATAATTTAACGACACACACAGAACTGTCAAGACGGAAATCATCACACCACTGACAAATTTCCATCCTCATCTCCAGGTGTCGCGTCGGGGAGAACTGGTGGTACAGAGGAGAACACTGTGAGGAGTACGTGTCCGAGCCCCTGGTGGTCGGCATAGCCATCGCCTCTGTGGCTGGCTTCCTGCTGGTGGCCTCCGGAGTCATCTTCTTCCTGGCCAGGACGCTGCGGGATCAGTATGACAAGGATGAGTCAGAGGATCCCATACGGTGAGAAGAATCATCCGTCAGAGAAAGTATTGATTTCTGTCGTACATGTGTTGTTTGACACCTGAAACAGTGAGTGACTGTGTATTATTCAGTCCCCTCCTGCCTCTTGACACAGCTGCTTGCTGGGTTTATTTATCACAGGGATAACACAGCAGCTAGCTAATCGTAATGGGAGTCTAACTTCCAGAGGTGATTGTGCGTTTTTTCTTTGTCTACTCTCAGGACTTGTGCAGAAATCTGTTGATGTTTAAAGTCATATTTATGTAGAAATATAGACAAGGGTTCACAAACTTTAAGCACCTTTGTAAATGTTACAGATGATTAGGAACAAATTTAAAGGGAAGCAAAATAAAACCACACTTTTCTGGTTGATGCTTAAATTTAGTGCCTTTGACGACTTTTCTCCTCCGTGTTTTAGATTAAAGAGGTCTGGTTATTTTCTTGGGGGACCGAAAAGGTGGAGAAATCCCATGACTGTGTCTTCAGTCGGACAGAATTATCCACAGAACCACCTCTTTATTCTACTTAACTTAGAGTTGTACGGCCTCCCGTCCCCCTCTCCCGGAGTCTGCTGTGTCTCTCTCACATGCAGAGTATACCTGTTTGCCGGTTATCTGTGTGTGTGTGCATGGTTTTGGCATGGAGCCATGAGAATCAGTGTTAACGTCAGCCAATTAACTGATCAGATATGGTGCTGATCCATTTCTAAAAAGCCTTAAACACCTCCACAGTAGGCTATCTGCTACTCTGGAGTGCAACTCAGGCATCAACACACTGACTTATCCAAGGTTAATAAAGGTTAATCTACAGTAAGGCCGTATTCTCGCCGCAGCTTCATGTCCTGCTTCTCATCTTGCCTCCATGACACTGTGAGTGATTTCTCTTCCGCTGTGTCACTTTTCAGGCGAGCAGAGAGTCTCCCTTCCTTGGAAAGGGCGACCAAGTACAACCCCATGTTTGAGAGTGAGGCCACCACAGGCTACAGCCATTACTACCGCCGCTATCCTGAGGCTCCCGCGTACAGCAGCGCCAGCGCCGAGGCTTCCACTGACTTCAGCAGCGAGGAGATACGACACATCTATGAAAACAGTGAACTGACCAAAGAGGTGAGTGCTATCTACTGATTGGTTTAGAGGAGATGTTTTGGCTACATTAAAAAAAAAAAAAAAAGGTTCTGGTTAAACAAAAACATCTCATGACTCGTGCTGTTTGACATGAAACTGTCATGTTCAGTTTACTGTTTATCTGCCTGTGATGTAACTCTTGACTGGCGCCGTGTGTTTCTGCAGGAAATCCAGGACAGGATACGCATCATTGAACTCTACGCTAAGGACCGACAGTTTGCAGACTTGTTACGGCAGCATCAAGCGTGAGTGCCTTGGTTTTTTCCTCTTGAAGGCTCTGAGGAGATAAAGAAAATGAGCCAAACACACACCAGGATGTGAGGGAAATAAACGGCGAAGTGAGTTTGAGATACAGGAGGCTGACTAGGCCGGAGTAAGAAAAAAAAAAGGGTTAGTTTCTTATTAAGGAGCTGGAGGAGACAAGGATTCAAGCCATGCCAAGCCAGCGTGGAGACAGATTTATCATTCCTAAATCTTCACCAGCCAGGCCTGGAGCTGATGCAGGGAAACTGATTACGAGATGCAGACAGTCCTTCATCTGCCAGCAGCCCAACAGCAGCAGTGTGTCTGGGTGTGATGGCTGCGGTTGTTTTTAAGTCGTATCTGGTGTAGATCAACCTCTGTGAACTACAAAGTTCCTTGGTACCAGATGAAGCTGGCTGTGGGTACATGTTTATTCAGTTAATAAAGTGACTGATTTACCTACAAAGATAATCGGTTTGTTTATGTGTCTTCATGTGCTGCAGCATCCTGGATACCCGCAGAGAGAGCTCCTCTGCTCAGACATGAAACGTCCTGTGAATGACAAGGTATGTGTTGTTCTTTTTTTTTTTAAAGAGTTTCATTTAAATATTTCCCTTTTAAATGCGTTTAGAAAACAAAACACACCCTCCAGACAGGCTCTGTTTGAGGGCCAACTCCTCTTATTCTGCTACAGGCTTGTCTCCCACGCTGGTTTTACACTTTTGTTTTACACAATAATTATTTATTTAAGAAGATGTTTGTTGAACCAGATGGATGCAGAGTGTGTCCAAACTGACACATCCTGTTCTTTGTTTAGAAGTATTTATGTTAAACATCATTCACTGTTTCCGACAATATGCCGCTGATTTCCTTGATAGGCTAATATAAACAATATGCAAGTGTTATCATATGAAAGGGGCTGGATAGCCTAGAGTCTATACTGTCCTGAATACAAGGAGGCTCAGCACTATCTACTATAGAGCAGTTTTGTGGTGAGTTCAGATTGCTGGATGACTACACCCAGGCTGATGTCGTCCATTTCCTCAATTACATATACATATTGTGAATGTAATGGAAGCTGATTTAGCGACTGGAAACAGGCCATGCCTGTCCGAGTGTAACAAACCAGCACCGTCAAAATGTTAAAAAGACTCGAAAAGCTGCTGTTTTTCCTGCTTCTTCAAGCTCCCCGGTGCAGACTGCAGGAGGTAACAGCTCAGGTCAGGACATAATCTGGCACATATTCCCGTTTTTAAAACACACTGAGCTGCTTTTACACCTCTGCCTGTTTTTGTGTGGATGTTCTTACCTTTGGCAGGAGGCTGTCTTCAGGGTTTAAGCCTTAGGCCCCGTTCACACTGGAGAAAGTCATTCCAGCTAGAGTAGGATTGAGCCCAGACAGCCTTTAAGCTGGATGCGTTCAGACCTATTTTCAAATCTGGCTAGCACACAGTTGTGTCCGCACTCAATCCGGCTTCATCCAGCGTGTTTGCTGTTCTCCAAACCACTAGGTGGCGCCTCGTAATATGGCTAATAATGTGGCTAGCCGGATTCGCTAGCCACATTTGCGTTCACACCTGAGCCACATTTGAGCACATTGAAATCAAACTGGATTCAGCCGGATTGGAGGTGTTCACACTCGGAAAAAAATACATCTGGATTGATCTGGATGACCGAATCCTGCTTAAGCCACATTTTTTTCCCCAGTGTGAACGGGGCCTAAGGCCCAGATGTGTTTTTTTCTGAGTGTGAACACCTCGAATCCGGCTGTATCCAGTTTGATTTCAATCCGGCTAGATCCACCCCCGAGAGGTGGATCTAGCCGGATTGGCTCAAATGTGGCTCAGGTGTGAATGCAAATGTGGCGAGCGAATCCGGCTAGCCACATTATTAGCCATATTACGAGGTATTTTTTATTTTTTTTATTTTAGATACTTTATTAATCCCAGAGGGAAATCCTTTACGGCTGCTGCCAAGCAGTATCAGCGTGTTTGCTGTTTTCCAAACCACTAGGTAGCTCAAATGTGGCTAATAATGTGGCTAGCCGGATTCGCTAGCCACATTTGTGTTCACACCTGAGCCACATTTGAGCTAATCCGGCTAGATCCACCTCTCGAGGGTGGATCTAGCCGGCTTGAAATCAAACTGGATTCAGCCGGATTGGAGGTGTTCACACTCGGAAAAAAACACATCTGGATTGATCTGGATGCGACCGAATCCTGCTTAAGCCACATTTTTTTCCCCAGTGTGAACGGGGCCTAAGGCCCAGATGTGTTTTTTTCTGAGTGTGAACACCTCGAATCCGGCTGTATCCAGTTTGATTTCGATTAGCTCAAATGTGGCGAGCGAATCCGGCTAGCCACATTATTAGCCATATTACGAGGCGCCACCTAGTGGTTTGGAGAACAGCAAACACGCTGGATGAAGCCGGATTGAGTGCGGACACAACTGTGTGCTAGCCAGATTTGAAAATAGGTCTGAACGCATCCAGCTTAAAGGCTGTCTGGGCTCAATCCTACTCCTTCTCCAGTGTGAACGGGGCCTAAGTGGCTGCTGGCTCCAGGTTTGTGTTTTGCATGGAGATGTGAGAGTGGTATCATTTTTTTTAATCATCTGTTTCTCTGGAACAAAGTTAATTAGCATATTTCCAGAAAATACAGTATTAACGTCTGGCACAGCAACAAGCTTTTATACCATTGTACATAAATCAATGAGGGATTTTCAGAAGTTTTATTCATTTTCTAACTCTTTGTGATAATAAAACCAGGTAAAACCAGTTCACACTGACCCCCCCCACCCCCTGTTCTTCTGCTTCACAGAGATATGCCTCCACACTGATGACCCCTGTCAGGACTTTCTTCTTCTTCACCATGGTTCTCACTGCACTATTTAAAATAGACCTGCTCTTACATTCTCTACATTAAGTCTGTGGGTGTCTGTGCGTGAGCAGAGGTGTTCCCCCTCCTACCTCGGTGCCTTCTCTTGACTGGGTGAGCCTGCTGTGACATCAACCGGACCTGTTTGCTGCTCATTTCCTGGATGTCTCCCTGTAGGGAAAACTGGACCGTATCCTGTTACTTGAAACGTTGACAGACACATACTGTAACTACTCTAAAGTAGTGTTTTGGTTTAGTGATCATGTCATATCTATCCACTCTTAAAAGCAGAAGAACATATACTGTGAATATGTAAATAGTTGAACTGATATTTATTAGTTAGGAGTGTAGGGTTTCTCTTTTTTTAGTCAATGGTGCTATTTTAATTTATTGATATGGTCTATTATAACACCTATAATTTAGATTACACATGTACATTAAAGGAATAGTTCAACATTTTTGGAATATATACTGACAGTTAGACTGACTTAACCCAACCTGTATCATGGAATATGACCTATGACCTGTGTTGATACACACTTCCTTGACTTTAAGTCATTAGCTTTATTCACATGCTGAAAATATAAGCTCACCTGGCTTTACAGAGGACTTATAGCAAGCCACATCAAACTCAATCAGGCTGTACATCTCAGCACAGAGCACTCTTACTGGATAAAAATAGTTTTATATATGCTCTGCATGAGAAAATCTACAATTAATCAAGTATTTTAGCATCAGATTCATTGGCTTTGTTGGACAATTTACTCAGGTTAAACTAGATTTAAACATTTAGCTATGGAGAACGTCATACGTGCAGCAGAAGTTTAAAACTGATCACCCTAAGCACAGTTTTTTCACCATTTTCACAACCACTCAGCAGCGTCTTGCTATCCGTCTCCAGTTTTTGTGCTAAGCCACATTAGCTTCTGGGTGTAGCACAATATTTAAAGGTCGGGTAGGAGATTTCATTCTGATGCACTTGTTGTTAAATTAGTGTAACTTCTCTTTACAATCCGATAGCAACCGATTAGTTCGGCAGTTTCTCATTAAAACGAAGAATATGAATCATCTGTGGAAGCTATAAAACACTAAAAACATCAGCCAATCCTCCGGGTGGACCCTGCGCAGAGTATTGGCTGGTTGTCACTCTCTTCCTGCTCTGTGCACACCAGAGAGGTACGTGCATGATGGCCGAAGTCACAGACTGGTTGGGAGGCGTGGCTTCGGGGTGAGCTCAGAGAGAAAGGGGCGTGTGTTTACTTTCAACATCTAGCTGACTCTCACTGAGTTTTCAAAATCTCCTACCCTACCTTTAATGGGTCTGCCCATCTAGAAAAACAAATGCCAAAAATGTCAAACTATTCCTTTAAGGTGGCCAAATGTATGCGACTGCTTGTCAGTGTAAAATAACCCGAACGTCAATGGAAGGTTGTTTTTTTTTTCAGCTACTTTTCTACTGGCAGGTGAATTTTCTGCCTTTTCTTAAAGATCTCCATCAATGAGAAGCTTCGCTGGTTGTTTGTAAAAAAAAAAAAAAAAAATGTATGACAGGGCAGACTAAAGTGAAAAAACAGTGGTGAGGGAAGAAAGGCAGAGAGCATGAACCCTCTGTAGCTCTGGGATCCAGAAATAAGTGAAAACACGTTTCAGTGGAAAAATGCTCGGAGGCAGGCGGCCCAGGGATTTGATCAAATGCTCTGCTTTTAGTTGTCATATGTAATGCAACTGAAAGAACAGGAAAAGCATGCTGATAAACAACACATGCTTTTTAGAAAGACAACTTCAAGCTGCGCTCGAAAAAAAAAAAACCCAAAAACTTTAGGGTTACCAGCAGTCCCTAAAAAACCATCTCTCCTCCGACTACTTATTTGGCTGTGATCCTGCTCCTCGATCTGAAACCTTCTGACAGAATAATTCCAGTGTTTTTCTGTGGAATTCTCATCAGTTCCTCTCTGGATTTGTCGTACTTGACCCTTCTCGGCCCCCGCGTGGACCCTCAGCAGCAGCTGCAGCTGATTACGATCTGTAGGCTTTTCATTTGTTGTCCGGCGTTCCCGTTAGGAGATCGCAATCTCACACATAGATCACGTCATAGCTCCTTGTTTACATTTCATGCTTCGTTTAGACGTCTACACACGTGGAAAAAAACACCGGTGGGACAGACCCCTTGTGATAATGTCATGCCTTTTGCAATCTGTGTGTTTGTTTCTTTTGTGTATGCTTTTTATTGTGTGTCTGTCCTTCTGCCACCTGGACAAACAGCCAATCATCACGTACAGTGTTCTGTTATGTAAATGAGGTTCTAGATGTTATCAGAGGCCGTACTGTAGGATGTAAGTCATGTGTATCTCTGATGTTTTAACTCTCTTTTTATACTGATGACACCGTGTCACCATGGTAACAGTGTTATCATATTGTGCAGCTGTTTAAATTACTAATAAAACAAGTTTAACAGGTACAAAAATAAAATGTTTTATATAAAACGCAGACTTTTTCGTCCCCTTTTGAAGCTTTTTATGGATTATAGTAAAAGTTGGCATCGCCAGAAAGAAGTTGTGATGATGTCATCATCAGTAACAACCAATGAGATCACTCTTTGTCCTGGGTAGTGTAGCAAGTCAGGTGAAAAATTGGCACAGTTAAAAAAACTGCAGATGAAGCTTCAATGGCCACAACCGTAGGTTTCTGAAGAGCTGTTTTGAGGCTCCAGGTCGCTCTGACTGTCAGCCATGTTGGCAGCATCACAGTTCACCAAACCTCCAAAGACTCCAAGAGGTGGAGCACAGGTGGAGCTGAGGCAGGCGGGTAACCACAGAAGCAAAAAATCATCCCCAGTACAGTTGACACAGAGCCAGCCCCCAACCCCAAACGACAGTTTTTAACACTTAGGTTAGGACCTGTCTCGTATGTGGACTTGTGACCTTTTGCTTCCAAACGAAGCCTTGACCTGTGTTGGCGTGGACACCACTACACCTCTGAAGGTGTGCTGTCAGGTCTGGCACCAATACACCACCAGCACGTTCGTTACATTCTCTGAGTTGGAGCCACTCAGTCATCCATGTGTTGACCAGGCCGCCTTCTTCCATCGCTCCACACTCCGGTTCTGATTAGTCCATTGTAGGAGTGCAGCAGTGGACCGGGGACAGCATTGATTGGCACTCTGACTTTCAGATTCTGACTGTCATCAGTTTGAGCTTCAGTAGCTCGATTGTTGTGTTGCTGGTTCTCTTCTTTTGATGTGTACTGACCACTGCAGACCAGGAACGGCCCACAGGAGCTGCAGCTGCAGGAGAAGTTGTCCAAGTTGTCTCTAACATCAAATTTAAAGACAAGAGAGACACACCCAGTGACAGAGGCCATGATAACCAGAGCTATTCACCTTCCTGTCGGGGCTAAGAACGTTATCACTGTAAACATGGCCACCATGCACTACGTCTAAAGTATCAAACTCAGAATTTTAGACCGCCTGCTTGTTCTGCCGGCGTCACTGATACGTTGGCTTTTTCCACTATGCTGTTGGACCAGGTGTTTAGCTGCTCCCAGATAATCTGAAGAGCAGATTAGCCTCAGCAGGTGTGGATTATGGGCTCGTCTCCCACCATGAAGGCTTCTAAAATAGTGTATGCCAGTAATCAGCCTGCGTCACACACGTGCCAGGAACTGGCTGTGTAATTTAACGCCTATGCACGAGCACAGGACATCATGTAATACCACTGTCAAGCCAAGCTGGTCTGGTGAAACAATACAACTGCGAACACTGTGTCACTGCAGGAAAAACTGCTTTATGTTTTTAGTATTGTTCCAGGGTTTGGGATTATTTTTGGTGTGGTTTGATGAGGTCAGCGGGTGTGGAGTGGTCACAGATGGCATCATTTCATTTCAATATTAGAAAGTCAAAGAGGAGGGTGTGTCTTTAAGACTTTAAGCGCGGCTCTGCACAGGTCCAGGTTGGACTGTTGACTGGCATGATGTCACCACATGTAGGGCAACACAGGAGAGAAATGGAAAGCAAGGGAGGAGGAGGAGGAAACATTACAGCTTGCTGACAGACTGACATGTTGGAGAGTGATTTGAGTGATGAACAGATGAAAAGTCCCAGTAGTGAGAGATGTTCCTGACCAGGTGGGTTAATGTTACTCCTGTGAGAACATCTTCCAGCTCCAGACGTCTGTCCAGCGTGCTGCCAAGTTTCTGGGCGTATAATTTAAGACAACGCAATATCTGTGGATAAAAGTGAAAACAAAGGGAACTCTGATGTATGAGGAATAGAAATATTGTGTTTCTACTTTTCTATAGATTAACTGGCAGACATCAATAATGAAAAGAAGTATTAAATCATAGAATAGAATCAAAGTAGCAGGGAAATTTAACAAATCTTCTCTTTTATTTGGTATCTGTCTTTAAAAAATGCTGATCATCATTTTCAAGAATAGTCAGACAGATTAATGTGAAGTTATTGATCCTTATAATTTATTTATTTCTCATACAACTGACTTCTTTACACATTTACCCATTTCCTGGAATGAGTGAAACAGCGCCTCCCTTAAGTTGTACGGTATGTAAACGGCAGCCAGCGTGTGGTCAAACGTGGTATTGCAGCCTCAGTCTTGTATAGGAGCAGGTGCGTTAAGTGTTATTGGATGAAAACATCGTCACAACAACATGAAATCAATCAAGATCAATACGTCACGGTGGAGGAGAAACTCTGAAGGTGAAGCAGGTGGCATGGTGGCGTTTCAACTGTCAACATCAGTGAGTTAATAACTTAAAGTTAAATTACTCTTGTTTTAGCCCGTGTAGCTAGCTAGGTAGCCTGCTAGCTGTGATGGAGTTCCGTCGACTGGAAGTTGGAGCAGCGACGACGATACTCGCAAGAAAAACACACCCCGGGACTTTCGCACCAAATAGTAAGTCTGTGGTCTTTCTTTACCAACGACTAACTGTCTATTTGTGATTGTCTGTGTGCTTTAAATTCTTACACAAGAATGCTACTAGCTAATCATTAGCTATTCATTCAATTAGGCCGCCATTTTTGTTTGTTATTCAGGTGGAGGTTTGTCTTTCATGGTGTTCCGAATGTTTTTAAGGTTAGAAACGACTGTGTGGTTTGTAGAGATGCTCTTTCAGTGAAGTTTGCTTAGAAGCCTTCTTGTTATTTATCTATATTTACTGTTTGTATATGTCTGGGTTATACACGGTTCATCAAAGTTGCAGTAGTTGTGCAGGTTGTGCAGGATTTCATTTGTGGTTGTGTCTGTTTCTGAGCAGCCACTAGAGGGCCAAGTGTCTGTTTGGGTGCATCTCAGCTGACTGTAGATTGTGTGTCACCTTCCTGTGTGTTTGATTTGGACAAAGGAACTAAACATTTGATTTTAGAGCTATTTAAAGTTTACCATATGATCTGTAGCTCTGCAAAACTCAAGCCTTGTGTTTATCTTATGTTACAGCACACTAGCATTTGTACAGTATGAAGCTGATTAAATGCACGATTGCACAAGTCACTAATTTGTTGCAGGACTCTGCAGGTGAACAGATGCTTTCTCTGCTTTAATAATAGCATGTAATTATACTGATAAGCCTGCAGAGATCTAATCTGATACCTCAATAAGTCTGCAGCTCATTCCCTCCTGTCTGTGCAGACTCTTGTTCAGTGTCTTATAAAAGTCTGTTGATTTATGAGCAGATAAATGACAGTGAGCTGTGAGCTGTAGCCCTGGCCCTCACCACAGAGTTTCTCATACCTGTGCAGCATCAAATGAAAGCATGTGACCCTCTTTAATCGTGGCTCTCACGGCTGTTTAGGAAGTTTTCTTGTTCTGATTGTTGTTATGACTGGAGGCAGATATTTTACTGCAACAACAACAAAAGCCACATGGCATTTTTTATAAGAGTCGTCTCTGACTTTCCAGTGACTTTTATGATCATTTTACATTCCCTTATCACTTTCTGCATGTTCCGTCTTCAGTCTCTCCTCTCCGCTCTTCACACCAGCGCTCTCTCTCATCATTTCCTCATGCCTGATGGACCCATTAATGTCTCCAGGATGTTTTCTGTGGGTGTGTCTTACTGTGAATCTAGGGAGGAAGAATCCGAAAAGGCACGTGGCTGGATTACTGTTCTCTTTTGAGGCCACGTGCTTCACCCTCAGTTTAATAATGGGTGACCAAAAGTTCACCGGCTGATAGGCGTATGCGTATGCCAAGTACTACTAGCCTGATAGACATTAGCCATATGCCTGCGAATAGTGATTGCTCGGGCCGATTTGGCAGTTTTTGGCCGCTGTCATTAGACAAATGAACCAACACTAGAGTCCAGACTTTATTTCGCCCGTTGTTGTGTGTTGTTTTTAATGCATTCCTGATGTGGCTATGCCAGCTGCAAACCAGTGATCATATCACTTCAGTGTTCTTGTTGGTAGAGCAGAAAGTTGACAAAAGGCCTCAATAAATAAATGTGTCTGTCTGTATTTTTGGTAGATTTCTTTGACTTATTATGTTTTTGGTACATCACTTTTAGTGACAGCTCCCTGGGGAGGTGTTCCGGGCATGTCCCACTGGGAGGAGACCCTGGGAAAGACCCAGGACGCGGTGGAGAGACTATGTCTCTCGGCTGGCCTGGGAACACCTCGGGATTACCCCGGAAGAGCTGGAGGAAGTGTCTGGTGGGAGGGAAGTCTGATTCAGAATTTTAGGTGTTAGAGCAATTTTTTAGCAAGTGTCATTTATACATAGTAGTTTGTGCATCATATAATATAGTGTATAGCATCCAAGGCAGGGAGGTTAACATCTACAGGTATGTAGAGCACCTGGAGATACAGTTAACATAACGGAGTGTTGATTTTAGCTTGCCATTGCATCATTCCATATTACAGCCCGCTTCTGTGTCTCATCCCTAAATCCCCTCTTGTACATAATTTCAGGCTTTTGGCAATTAAAAATGATGTATAGCCATTTGTGATCGTTGAATTCCTTTCTCTTGCTTGGCGGTCGCTGCTAAGGGCTTTTCTCTCTGTCACCCTGAGACCTGCGGTTTGTGAGGTAACCTCTGAGAGTGATTTATGCCACGCAGATGTTCTGGGATGAACAGATATACTGTCGGGGAGTTGTGCGTGTGTGTCTGTCTGTGTGTGTGTGTGAGAGAGATTCCATTAGCTGTGATACAGAGGTGACCAAAGTACTCAAGCTCCTGTGGTGTCATGAAAAGAGCTTATTTACTTTCATTTGTTAGGAGAGTTTGAGTCCATCATTTGGATTTCTGTCAGATCAGGTACATTTGTCCTGTTTGTTGTTCTTTTGTTCTTGTAGTAGTTTTACACCCCTGGAATGTACTGTGGTGCTTGAGACAGCTTTGTGTTTCTGCATAAATAGACCCATTGAATCCCTCCCCTTCACAGCCAGTTCCGCTCGGTACAAACCGCCATACTTGTTGTATTGTTTATTTGGCTTAATTTCAAAAACAGATTTTTTTTATGTCTGAATTATAGATGGCTCATCAAAGTTGCAGTAGTTGTGTCTGAATCTGAGCAGCCACAAGAGGGCCAAGTATCGGTTTGGGTGCATCTCAGCTGACTGTAGATTGTGTGTCACCTTCCAGTGTGTTTGATTGGGAAAAAGGAACTAAACAGACATTTTAGAGCTACTTAAAGTTTACCAAATGATCTGCCTGGAATCAGTTCTGACAAACTCCATAATGTGACTAGTGATGAGTAAGCCTTGTGTTTATCTTATGTTATGAAGCTGATTAAATGCATGATTGCACAAGTCTTCTTCTGCAGGTGAACAGATGCTTTAATCCTAGCATGTAATCAGAATCAGAATTGCTAATAACACCTTGGATTGTCTAGTTTTCTAACAAACGCTGACCTTCACTGGTGTACCTACCCCACTGCACACTGTTTTGGATGTCTTTTGTTGATTCTAGTCTGGTTGTTGCTCTGCTTATGTCACATGTTTCTCTGATTGGTTGTATGGCCATCCAACTACATCCAGAGGCAGTTTATTCTGTCTGTTGCTGCTGCCCCATGGTAATCCAACTCCAACCCGCAGAGAGAAACGACTACTTATAGAGTAGAAAAACAATTAGGATGGCTGGCCAGGCTATAACTGTGACACAAAATATCAGCAGATTTGCACACAAGTCCTTAAACTAGACAAAGACAATCCAATCAAACAAATGTGGCAGCAATAACAGCAGCTAAAGGTTTCCAGTAGCTGCTGATCAGTCGTCCACAGCAGCTTGGAGGAGTCTGAGTCCATTCCTCAGTACAGAGCAGCTTCAGGTCTGACATGTTGCTGGGTTTCCTCACATCAGCTGCTTGTTTCAGGTCCTTCCACAACATCTCAGGTGGATGAAGGTCAGGACTTTGACTTCAGAACATGAACTCTGTTCTTCTTTGTTCTCATTCTTTTGTAGAACCACTTCTATACAGAGAAGAGATGTGTTAAGATGTAACCTTTTACCTGCAGTAAGGGATTCAGCTTCACATTAAGAATGTGTGGCTTTCTGTCAAGAAGGGTCTCTAATGTCATCCTTCTTTAATCAGGGGGAGTTCAGACCAGGTTCTTTGGCAGCAGCTTTAACCAGCTGGCTATTTTTCAGCAAGTATCAGTTGGATGTTTGGCACCGGCTGTGCCTTTTTGTTTTGGTGATTGTTGTCGTGTTGTCCAAACACTTGTCACAGGCTGGGACTGTGGGTGTAAAAAACCTCTTTGATGCGATGAGGCATTTGTCTCCGCTGACACGAGCAATACGAAACAAATATGAGTTTTCTTCTCTTTTCCAATTATGTTCCTTTTCTATTACATGGACGTAATGGAGCATTTGCCCTGTGACATTATTTATAACTGCAGTGGAAATGCTAAATCAAGAGTGTAAAAAAAACATGATCTCAGCTGTCCTGTTCCAGACCTGCTGTCAGCAGGGGCGGGTGGGAACAGAGGGAAACCTCCTCTAGCTCGTCAGCCAAGTCTGCTTATGGAGCCGGACAGGTGTTCCTTCACTGCATGAGGATGGAGCTGCTCATATAACCAATGAGCTCATCATCTGATGTCAGTCAGCCTTATGTGACCACACTGCTGAAAACAGAAAACAATAATGATTTTGTGCTTCCTCGTGATAGATCTTTATGAGATGATGGCTTCACTCTGCAGGCTGTGTGACATTGTAAGTGATCATCTGGAGGTTGTTTTGATTGGTGATGTTATCTGCTTCATACTAACTGAGGGAAGAACTGTGGAGAAGAAGTTATGAACTCATTTTTCTTCCCAGCTTTTGGTGAATAACAAAATTCACTCTACTCTCCGTGTGACATCATAATGTCTAAAATGGGAATCAAATGACTCAATTGATAACATTTCTGATGATGCCTTATTGAACATCTGAGGTTAATTGTGTGAAACCACAGAGCCCCAGTCATGACATCACATCCACTTTCTTATATACCTGTAAGTTTGAGTGTATTTATGGATTTACTGCCTACAGTCTCTGTGAAATCTTCAGTTTTAGCGAACAACAATTATGATACAAATTCACCAGTGTGGCTGCATGCTAGCCCCCGATTGTCTACCAATATTATCAACAGTTTTTGGAGTTAGCTGCATGTTTGCCATTTCTAATTTTAACCCTGCATGTGTCTTTATTTGGGATAAGCAGCTGTTGACCTGCTTGCGTGATCTTCTTCGAAATGTGTGGATAAAAAAGATGCTCTGTGGAGCCAAGGAAAACCTGACACGCTCTGCTCATGTGGCTCATGGATCATTATCAAAGAAATTAAGCTAAATCCAAACACTATTAGATGATACTTTTGTGGTCAGCACCATAATAATTAACACATTTTCGTTTGTCTTGGTCAAACAGTGCTGGAACATAGACGTTTTAGTTGAATTCTTTGGGTCTGACTCTTTGGTTTTGCAGTCAATGTAGTGGGAAAGGTTGATAATTGATGCTTTAAAGCAACAGTAGATAGAAAAATGCACTATAAATCTGTATTATAAATACAAAAACACCTCTTTACATGATCCAAAGTGTTTTTAATGAGCCATAATTGCTGTCTTAACTCATGTTTTCGCTAAAAGGTATTACTTATAGGTAACAGTGGGGTTCTGCTTGTTGTATAGAAGTTATGAAATCTTACTGCAGGACAACATAAATCTGCAGAGTACAATCCATCACAGTGAAAATGTGGTCCAGTTCTTTGCAGCTGGCTGCAGGGATTTATTTGAAGATTAAATTGGCGGTATGTAGCAAAGACAAACAATAACCAAACTTAGATGTCAGGAAAAGGATAATGTGACTTTGGTGCACACCCAGCATTTCAAGTGCATTACTGGGCAGCACTGTAACACTGGCAAAACACGCAGCCAGTTTAATGTTCGCTGTGATCGATTGGCTAAACTTTTCATAGCGTGCTGAAGCTAATGGGCAACAGTAGCTGCCTGAAGGAAGGACATCAGTTTAAAATCTTGGATGTTCAACTGTGAGGTACTTTTAGTTAGTGGGCTCACACTAAAAAATATATGAAATGTTTTTTTTTGTAGGGAAGAAAGAACGCCAAACTCTTCTCTGTTCTACCTTTTAATGTTTGGCTTAGCTCACGTCTTCCAGGCTCACCTCGTAGATCCTCAGAGTCAGTTATTTAACTAATGTTGGACAACTGACATCAACAACTTCCCTAGGTTTTAGGAAGATATAAGCACTGAGTGTGGATGGGGGGAATTAGCATTTTCAGACTGTCTCATTGAGCTCTTTATCTGTGTCAGCCAGTTTCCTCCCTGCTCGTCATAAATGTATTTCATCTCTGACATCAGAAGAGACCTCATTATCTCTAAGAGGTTAAACCAGATACATTCAGGGTTGATTAACTGCACAGTGGTGCTTGAAAGTTTGAGAGAATTGTCTATATTTTTGCATAAATGTGACCCAAACCATCAGCAGATTTTCACACCAGCCCTGAAAGTAGACAAAAAGAACCCAGTCAACTAAAAGAGACAGAAGTATTCTAATTGATCATTTATTTAATCAGGAAAAAGATCAATTATTTCACATATGTTAGTTGCTCAAGGATTATAAATGCTCTCAATCCCCAAAACATTTACTGAATGTTATTCTCTAGCATCCTAATATATGACAAACTCCACTTTTTCATTGTGTATCTCGTCTCTTCAGACTGGTGGAGAACTTCCTACATCTTCATCTAGTGTTTGGGTTATGCACTGAAATTTTATATCGCAGTGGCGTGAAACAGGGTGCACCACAAATCGATTATCAATGGAGCCAAACGAGGGTGCTCACCTTATGCACCTTAAGGCACAGACAGTGGAGTTCATCTCTCTTCCCCTTGGGACAGCTCGCTCTCCTGGGCCTCACAGTGGCCATAAAAACCATTGGGGCCATCTGTAAAACTCTTTGAAAGCCCACATGAAAACAACATGAACAGGTTACCAGCATGCTGTGCTGGCTAACTGACTCTCTTTTGATTTTTTCCTTTTTATCTTTGCAACCATCCTGAAGTGAAGTATTGTGGTATGTAATATATTAGATGTGACACACTTACAAACTGCGAAAATCCAAGTTGAAAAGCAGATGGCGATGGTGGCGATGGTGGTGATACAGGTAGCGCCTTGGATTTTCACCCAGGAACACTGTGAGCTGTTTTCACTCGCTGTTAAGTGTTGTTTTCACCTGTGGTTGGCATTAAAAACTTCGTTGTCTTCTACAGTTCCACTTTTGGCTACCATCAAAAAAGGTCCCTGGCTGTATCAATGCAAAAAGTTATGCTCAAAGATGTAAGCAGACATGTTTCGCTTTCAAGGACTGAAATATTGACCTTATGTTACGTTTTCTGAGGGCAGGCTGGCACATACAGTATATGATTTGTAAATTAGTGGGCTTTATACATTCTGGTAGATAGATTTAGTTTTCTTTTGACAAAGCCAAGCTAGCTTTTTCAGTCTTTATGCTAAGCTAAGATAACTGGCTCCATCAAGAAAGAGTGGGAAGACATTTAGGAAGACATTTGATGTGTCTTTGCGAGCACTTCAGAGGGAGGGTGAAGGAAAACAGATGATGTACAACTGTCTCTTTGTCCGCCCTGCTGTGTTTCAGTCCTGTAGTTTGTTTTCCTTGGCTCTTCCACTGAGGTATTTCTCATCATATCTGTGGTTGACTGCGATAATGTTTTAGATACATGGTGCTTTGTAGAGAAAACCATGGCTTACCGACCGATCTAATGCAGAAACAGAAACGTTCATGGCTCCAGAGGAAATGTTTTTCAGTGTTTTTAAGAGAAAACACATTTTAAAGAAAATTTGCTGATCATTCAGCTAACACAAGCACAAGGTTTTGATTTGAGATGATGTGTCTTGGCTGTGTGCTGGATTGTTAGATGCAGGAATATAACACATAACCAAACATAATTGTTGAAGAATTGTTTATAGAAAAGCTGTGCTGGAAGGTGGCTAATTAAGCTTAGCATTAGATGCTGTAGGGTCACATTGAGTAAAAACACACGAAATAGAAGCTCTTGTATGAAGCATCTATCTGTCTGTTGGGTTTTAAACGGATCAGAAGTCTCTCTGTTCGGTTAAGGGACAAGCTTCTCTGTCAACCGCTGATCTTAGCATTGCTGATCTTTTTTGGTCTCCAGCCAATAGTAAGAGTTGTTTGTGACAGACATATGGAAACCAGATGGTCCTGTGCCCAAACACCATTTCCAAGGCTTTAACCCATGTGTGTAATCAAGAAATTGCAGCAGGCACACCAACCTTTCAGATGAAGATAAACAACTCAGATGTACTATAGTGTAACACGATACATTTATGTGTGAGTATGTAACTTACAGCTGGTTATTTTTCCACTCAGTGATTGTTTTGGGTCTGTCTCCATTGCGTGTTGCCACTGTGAGCTCTGCATGTGTCAGTAAAAATTGCCCACACACATCCATCTACAGGGAATAGAAAGCAAGGTTGAGGCAAGTATGCGCATCTGTCTGTGTAGTGTGCTTGTGTCTGGGTATGCTGTGTATGCAGTCGGCCAGGTGGATTAAGGAATGTTATGAAAAATTAGAAAAGTCTGTGTGTGAGAAGGTTCCAGTTGGGGTGACTGTGGCATTTGGAAGCGGGGGCAGTTTTTCCAGTCTGTCCACTGTTAGCCTGCTGGTCACCTGTTCACAATTAGACCTGGATGTCTTCGCTCTTCTCGCTTTGTATGGCCTCAGAAATCGCTAACCTCTCTAACATGTGTGAAGGAAAAGAATATAGCCTAGAAATACACATGGATTAAGTTGTATGATTGTGACAAGTTGCATGTTGCAAATATGTAGCATCATGCTAATAGTACTTTGCAGACCAGTGTCACAGAAAAATGCGGTCATATGTCATGGCACCAAACCCAATACTTAAGGCTAAGAAAATGTCCATTTGTTTATCTTTTGGGGCTGTAGTTTAATTTTCAGTGGTTATACCACTCATAGACTGTATTGGCATTTCCTCTTTTAACTGACGATGACGTATCACCACTGTTACCTGCCGATAACTGGCAATATTTATATTCTCATCTGTGTCACGTTGTCTGTCTCAGGTGAGACATTGAATGTTGTTCAGCATTATGCAAATACACCCTCAAAACATAATGTTTTTCACTGTGCAATGATTTATTTAGCACAAAAAAAGCCATTAAAAATGTGTCCAATACAAAGTACCCCTAAACAATTCAAAAAGTTCAACGTTCTACGGTGTGAAAAGTCCAAGGTGCAAGTGGAAAGCATTGAAGATAGTTGTCAGTCTTCCCAGGACTGTACGTCTCAGCAAATTCAAGGTCAGACTGTGCAGTTTTCAGAGAAATACAGAAAAACCTAGAGAGACTACAAGCATCACTGAATTAGAAGAAGACTGAACAAGTAGGGTTTGTTACCAGGAGAAACTCTCTTCTAAGAAGCACATGGAAGCACGACAGAAGTTCACAAAACTAGAAGAATGTCCTATGACAGATAAGACCAACGTGGAGGCCTTAATGGTTACTGCTATGTATGTCATAAAACCAATCACAGCATTTCAACAGAAATGCCTCATACCCACTGCCAGGCACGGTGGTGGAGGGGTGATGATTTGGGTTTGTTTTGCAGCCACAGTTACCTGGACACCTTGCAGTCATTGAGTGGACTCCTCTGTATACCAGAGTGTTGAACAGGCAAATATGAGGCCCTCTGTCCGATAGTTAAAGCTTGGTGGAAAGTGGGCCATGCACCAGGTCAATGATCAAAGCACAGCAGCAGAACTACATCAGAAAGGCTGAAAAATGAAACAATCAGAGTTTTGGAATGGTCTAGTCAAAATCCAGACCTTAACTAAAATGCTGAGGAGGGACCGTAAGAGGTCTGTGCATTGGAAAAAGCTGAAAAAACTCAACGAACTGAAGCATTGTTGTGAAGAAGAATGGACCAGAGTTCCTCCACAAAGATGTGAGACTGGAGCTGGCTGAGTGTGTAGGCTGCCACCGAGTCTCTGTGGAGATGCCACACAAGAAGCGTCAATCCAGCTTCAGATTGCTGCCCGTCCTCCCTCAGCTCCACTCATGTCCACCTCTTAGACCAAAGCATAAATATTTTTTTTTTATTACACTTCTATAGCTCTCATCATTTCATTCGTTGTTTCCCACGCTTTGTGTTGCAATTCCCCTGATTCAAATTTGTTAACAGGATGGCGATCTAAGCATAACTCCCCTCTAGCAGACAGAGGTTTTCCAGCTGGATAAAAATCATATGCCCCCCTACACAGATGGAACTATTTTGGTGTACATTTTTTTCCTTTGTCAAATGTCTTATTTCGCACACAACACATTTTCCATATGGCTGTGTGTTACTGTAGATCTGTTTGACTGCCTGTGCATTAAGTTAAAACTCTATAGCATATTTTATATATGTGGCTTTTGTCTGATTTAGACATACGCAGCTGATAATTGTGTTTTGGTTTGACAAGATGAGTGGACTTCTTGCAGCTTGACAGTTGAAAAGTTTTTGGAAAGAGTTAAATATCAGAACCAGGGTCCAGAGTTCAGCCCAACTGTCTGGCGAATGCTCCAGCAGGTACTACCTGACGCTGGCTGTTTCAAATCCTCTTTTCAGTGGCTGGAAACTATTTTAATGGGAAATACAGGGATGGATAATAAAAAAAAGAGCTAAGAGCTAAAACTTCCCTCTTCTCCAGGTCCAATTAGATGTTGGCCCGTTTCTGTCAGGAATCTTTCAACAGTTTTTCAAGGAATCATAGTTTATTACAGCAGCAGCGTGTCTCCTCTCCACAGAGAAGATTCACTGAGAAACGACCTAACGAAGTTCACAGCTCACTGTTGACACACGTGTTTAATGTGGCGTGCCAGACATAACAGCCTTTTTGGTAATGAATTGGGGTGTTATGTAATAGTTGCTCCTGGTAAATGGCTGAATAATGTGCTCATTTGTATCAAATTAAAGGCAATCAAGCATTAGCATGGTCGTTATAGACCTGGCCCACGACCGCTGCCATGGAGAATATCTCCCACATGCTGCACTTGAAGTCTGCAGTTCACCTCAGCGTTTGTTTACTGCAGGAGTCCTTTCAAGTGTGGATACGGTTGTGTGCTTTTTAAGTGAGCTTGGTGTTGCTTTGTGGTCCGTGGGTCTTTTCACTTGTGTTGATGTCTTCTTGACAGTTATTTATGAAAAGGGTTAGAAAGTCTGTGCTTTTAATTGCATCCATAAGAACAATGTCTGGGGAAAAAATGTGTGACAAACTGTGTGTGACGAATCTGTGTGTGTGTGAGTGTGTGTTTCTTCTTTCTGTGAATGTTTTTAAATGTTAAAGTTTCTGCAGATGCCAACATAACTTTGTGTGAGTGTGCTGCAGTCATACACCAACAGACAGATATAAAAACATCACAAAGATGATGAAGCTGACAAAACATTCTCTGTAATGGATTGCACCTCAAGCTAAGTCTCTGCAAGTTGATTTTTACATTAAACTCAACCCACGGACTTCCTGGAACTTACGGGAAAATGGTGTTCTTTGCAAAATGGAAAGAAAAATATGCTGTGTGGTTAATGAGTTCAAAAATTCAAAGCCATTGTGTGGCCCTGTCATTTGTTTCTGTTGACCTACAAATGAATCCTAAGGGTAATCACTGTCTGCACTAGCAGCTCTAATGTTCAGACTTACCATGTTTAAAGGTTTGTTGTTTGACTTTGTCGCATTAGAGGAGGTCCATTTACACCCTCACACTTTCATCAGTGTGCAGCTCTGTGTGGGAGCTTCAGTGTGGTTCTGATAATGGCTGCATGTGCCAAAAGTCACAGTCCCTGTTCCTTTAATCTTATAGTATAAGTATAATTTGCAGTCCTTTCCCACAGAGCAGAAAATCCACTCTCCCCGTGACTCCATGTGAATGTTTTTGTCATTAGAGGAAACTGAAAAACATAGTAAACAACCACTGAGTCTCTCTGGCAGTTTCAGGATATCCCTCTCCACCAGGAATGCTGCTTCAAGCAACAATTTTGCTTTACTGGTTTATAATCCTTTTAGATTCACTTCTCATGCTCCTCCTGAGGGGGCACAGAGTGTTTCACTTAAGATGAGATGCAGCAGTGTCTTCATCACATCCAGATCTCTGTCTGCATCCACTATCTTGAGTGTTAGAGGAGGATTGTGAACAAATCCCACTTTGGCCTTCTCACTGTATGACATGATGATTTAGTGTCAAAACCGGACATTACTCCTCTTTGTAGTTCCATCGTTGCGCGCACACACACACACACACACACACACACACAGACAGACTTGCTGTAGTGGCATGATTATTGTGGTGTCCATTTGTTGAGTGCCATAATTTTCAGTCTTTGCTAGTTTTTTTCCAGCTGCTCTCGTTTTAGGGACAAAAAGTGGTAGAGAGTGTGTCTGCCGTGAGACAGTTGTGGTTACTTGAAGAATAATTTCCTGCATTGTGTACTAGAATGTGTGTTTACTACTGTTATCCACAAAACAGCATAAATCCAGTCAGGAAGAACTTTTGTGGGATTCCACAGGGGCCCATTTTGGGTCCCCCTTTGTTTAATCATTATAATAATGCAGACCAGTGAATCACTGGTCACCAGTGTAAGCCAGCCTTAGTTTGCTCCCATGGCCTTTTATTGTATATCTGTGTCCGTTGTGTGTTTTTGTCCTGTAAAGCACCTTGAAATGCCCGGTGTACGAGTTGTGCTGCACACATAAGGCCGCCTCGCCTTGCTGATTCATCACATCTAATTCCTAGTGGTGCAGACATAGAGATTTATTTTTTCCAAGTGTCTCTTATCCATTGAGCTCAAGATTAATTTGACCTCACAGATGTTGAGCTGTTGCTGATGAAATCTTGGCTTTTTTTTTTTTTTTCAGGTGGAAATTTAACAAAAAAAAAAAAGACAGCGTCTTTTAACTTCTACGACCCAAAAAAAAGTAGGCCCCCTTACTTCTGTATGAGTGTCTGACTTGCATTAAACAAAGCTGGGAACAGTATTAGGGCTGGCCTAACCATGCATACCAGCCTCTTGGACCCCACAAACACAATAATGTTTGTCTGAAAATCAGAGCTAGCACAGCTAGTAGAGTATTCTATGTCTCATGCTGGAAAGTTGTTGCTTCCAAGATGTGTTTTTAACGTTTTCTTCCAATCACAATGACACATCACCCCATGCTGAGACAGTTCAGAGACACCGTTAAATAATGTATGGCCTGGCATTTGGCTACAGGAAAATAATTTATTAGAAATATCTTCAGCAGCTACACAAAGGGGAAAAAAATGACAACCTCCGACTGAAGTAAGTTTGTTTTCCTGGCTTGGTGATATGATTGTATTAAAGCCCTCTTTTCTTCTCTGCTCCATCTTTGTTCCTCTGGGTGATTAAGACAAATAAACCATGGGATCAAACTAAGACAGGCTCTGGAAGACGGAGTGGAGGAAGACAGGAGAGCTTTCAACATATTTAGTGCAGCTCAGCTCTGGAAGTGAAAGCAAACTCGATGGCGGTGCACCGGGCGGTGGAAAATAATCACCCACTCCACTTCACATCATCAAATCATTTCACACTTACTGAAACAGAACACGAACGTTTTACAGTAAAGTCTGAGAGTAAAGCCTGAAAATTGAGACATTTTCTAGAAAAAAAAAACTTAATTAATCTTGCTTTCCATTTTTTTATTCATTTATCTGTGGAGCCATCTGGATTGTGACACAGAAAAAAAATGGCTGCTGCTGGATATAGCCCAGAGTAAATCAACATGTGACAGATGATGAAGTAAGAGGCACCAAAATGGATACACAGCAGTCCTTGTTCGACCTCACAGGAGATACATATAACGCTCAACAGGTGTCTCTGTAGGGTTTCATCTATTTGTCTTCATGTCAAACGGTGGAAGGTTGGCACAGCAGCAGAGCAGGTTACTGCATCTTGTGCTGGCGGGGCGAGGGTGATCATTTATCCACAGAATGATAGATTAAAGGAAAGAAAGAGGAAGAGAGTGTAGGATTGTTTGAAGCCACAGAAAACAATAGTGATGGAGAAAATTGATCCTGTGCCCAATGTAGAACAAAGACAAAAGCATATTTTCTTGTAGAAAGTCTAACATATGTAGGAAGGGAATCCACTTCCAGATGTCCCTTTTTTTTCCAACAAGATGTTTTTCAAAATGTCATGAAAGCGGGTGTAACAGAGAACGAGTAGGTGAACAGAGAGGAGACGTGATTAACGTGGTTTGCCCAAATGAAGTATTCTTGGTTAGCAGACGTACTAAAGGGAACGACTGCATGCACAAATATGGGGCCAACTTTAATATTAGTGCTTAATAACAAGACATATTTCTGTTGGACCAAAGAAAACAGGGTGGTGAAGTATTTTAAGTATTAGCTTGATCTATGGTCTCTTCATAAAATGGTGAAACAGAGGAAAATTATGCACATAAGAAATGAAGCATGCAACCCGGTGTTTGCTCCACTGTGAGCACACTGACCTACTCCGTCCTGTACAGGACTGCCCTCTGACAGCTGCCCAGTATTTCATCATGTGACTTTAAAATGTGTGACGCTGGATTTTTACTTAAAAAGAAGGCTCAGATGAATGGTTTTCAGCGTGCTGAGTCCTGCAGATGATTTTAGCATAAAGTGCATCTGCTTGGGGATTTTAGTCATAAATGTGTTACGTAAGCTATTACTGCTTCAACTGTTGTCAGGGATGCACCTTAGATTTGTGTGTGACAGGTCAGCGTCCTATGGACGGCTGAAATCATGGAGAATGAAGTAAATATTGTAATATATGATGGGTCAATGGTTACTTCAAGTTGTTTGTTCTTTTTTTCCTGCATATTTTTTCTCTTATTCACACAGCGCAGCCATTTTTTCCTGCCTCAGCTTTGGCCTTGTTACAGGAATAGTTCATCGTTTTGGAACATAGACAGCAGCTGTCGGAGTTTTTTTTGTTTTAAGTCGTCTATCCGTACATTTGTTTGTGCGCATGTTCTGTTCTTGTGAAAATATTTTGTATGTTTTGTATGTTCTTTTTGGCTCAGTGGGAGCAAGGCAAGAGGAAAATATTGAGTTAGGATGCAGCTGTAACATTTGATATTTCTTTGTGGGTTAACAGGTAATGTGGGCACACATTAAATCAATAACATTAAAATACTTTTAAATAATTTCTGTTAAAAGAAAGAAGACATGTATGGAAGTCGTTCGTTGACAGAACTTCGGGGAGTGGAATAACAGCAGTAGCAGAGCAGAAAGTGTGTAAAAAAAAAAAGTGGGACTTTTATGAAGCCGACATCTGTGTGTTTTTGTAATGCTGCACGAGAGCCAGATTCTAACTTTTAAGGCTGTGGATTTGTCTCATATCCTATCTGCTGTCGGCTCTAAGCTGCAGGCCTCATCCTCCCATGTAATGTGGTTATTTATCTTTCAGATGGAGTATCCATTCCGACAGGCGCACTCACATACATATAGCATGAGCCCGCTCACACAGACACACACACACAAAGGCACACAAAATGAGAACCACATTGAGCTTTCTGGTCGCTCTCTGAGACAAACTTAGAGAGGATGAATTATATTTCTCTCTTTTCTCTTTCCTCTAGTCTCCCTAAATCCTTCTGCTTCATCATCCACATCACTGCTGTGATTGCCACATGGCAGTTGGCAGTAACACTAGGCTGTCCATCAAACCCATCATAATATGGTTGTGGGTCTCATTTTCACATAGGAATGACTAGTTCTGGCTTGTGGTGTAAATGTGAACATTTTGAACATACCGATCAGAAATCGTCTGTTCTGTAGGTTTTTTTTTTTTTTTAGAAATCGTCAGCAGATGTGGAAAGATGCACATGTGTGTCTCACCTGTTCTGTGTGTGTGTGTGTGTGTGGGGGGGGGGTATGTGAAGATTGTATAGTTGTTGAGCAACAAGCACAACAACTGTTACAGTAATCATCAGTGAAGTCATGCTCGGGGTGGATCCAGGTACTGTTCAGATTTTGCAATTTATCACTTATTGTTATCAGCAACATGACATGTTAGTTATATAAACACTGAGAATGAAGTGTGGGTGCATGCGGAATGAGACTCTGACCTTTGAGAAACTGTGTGAATATTTGGAAAATGATTCCATACATCATATTTTCCACTTTGCTACATAATGCAGAACCCGTTTATCTGGCAGGAAAACCAGACGTACTGCACTACCACATATCCTGACAGGCACTTAATAAATTTACAAAAAGAAATGAAGCAAGGTTGGAGAAGTCCAGTAAATGCATCACTGTATAGAGGTTATATTCGAGGAACATGGTGAAACAGTGATGACAGAGAAGTCTGATTTCTGTGGCATGAAGCATGAGAAGTATGAGTGTATGTGTGTCTGCAACATTTTCATCCTTGAACCGCGCTGACCTGGTATGGAAGTCTGTAACTTAATAAGCCATTTAGTTCATGGCATCGGTGGGCTGGAAAAAGTGAGTGGAAAAAAAAATCTAAATTCTTGTCTTTTTCCATACTCAAAATCACATCCAGTCCAAGTGAGGAGGCTTGCACACACTCGACTGAGCTGTGAAGGACCTTCTGCTTCTTGGCCACAGCTGCAAACATTTTCCAATCGCCTGCACCTACTGGAAGCAAGGAGGGTGCAAAAAGTCTTGATCTTAAAAATTTTAACATGTCACTTTCATAATGGGACACGTTCTTTGAGTGGTTTTCCACCTGAGCAAAGGTGATCCCTCTTCTGGGAGTGCAGCCTGTGGACGAGAGAGTGAAAATCATATAATTTCCTTCAGTATCATCAACACTATGGAAACTGACAAACACAAGAACTCGTGTGTGAGTTTGTATGACGACTCCGTTTTTGGTACCCATCCCTGATACAGTTTTCCGGCTGCGTGGCGCGCGATGGCAAGTCTGGATGATGATGTGTTGAAAAGCTGTAAAATGAAGAAGAGGAATGACAAATCTGTGATTACAAAAGCAGAAAGAGGACAATGTGTGTGACCTATTCTCTACCCTTCTACGCATCCTTCACAAACCCAGAGGGAAGAAACAAGAGATGTAAAGGATCACAGCTGGAGAAGGAGAGTAGAAGTCACCAGGATGGTGCGCTGGTTAATGACAGCCTGTGTGTGTGTTCGAATCTCGTTTTCATTTCTCACTTTGCTCTCACACAGAAGAAGAATTAAGGAAGGGTGCCGAAGGTTAAATCAGCGAAGACCTCAACTGCTTTTGAAAGGCATTTGGAAAATATCAAGAAAAAACTGACACTGAGAAGCAGGATACACACACGAGAGGCAGGTAGTTTGAGCTGCACTGACACCATGTTCCCTCCATGTGGCACCAGGCACTGTCCAGGACTGGTCCCTGCAGAGGATAGCTTATCCAGAAAATCAATATGGACTTCAGTAGATACTGATAAAAAGGCTTGTGTTAACAAATTGCTTCTTTTAAATGTTTTGTAATTGAGGAAAAATGGACAATATCTTCAGCCTTGAAGTAAAGCAGTCAGGAGTATGTAATCATCGTCTCACCGCTGCTTCACCTCGCACCTTTTTGACTTGAAGTATCTTGTCTCTGTTCATTTATGTAACTTTCTGAAACCGACACCTTGGTTACGACGCCTTTACACCGTTCTGGGCCAGATGTGTAAAGATGAATTTGAAGATGAGACAGGAGTTGAGGCTTAAAATTCTCTGCCCAGCTCTCCTTTGTCATGGTACTGCTCTTAAATAAGCAACTGTGTGTAACAGTAATGACACTAGAGATGGTCGGCTTTTCACTCTGGTTTCCATTATAAAAGAAAAAGTTGAATTCCTGCACATTGTTGCCACTGAGTTTATTAAGGATATAATGTTTCGGTCGTAGCCCTTTATCGTCCTTTTTTTTGTTAAGAGAGGAGTCGCACTGTTCAGACAAAATGATGGATTGTCTGGCTTTAGACTAAGAGGCAGAAGCTTGAAAGATTAAATACACAAATGTTCAAACTACACATGCATCAAAGAACAGCCTCTCCAAATCTGTTAACGATTGATGTTGGTTTCCAGATTTGACAAAGCAATAAAATCCTGTTCACTATAAGAAAATTAAACGTGGCAGATAAAATGGATCCTAAACATAAGGAGAGAAGAAGAAAGTTGAAATTTAGATGAAGCCACATAAAGATCCAATCCAAAGGCCCTTTGAGGTGTCAGGTCTGATAACAGAATGTGTGAATAACTGTTTCCAGGACCTTACTGGATACAACTGATTTTAATCCACTCATGGTTTGGAGGTGATGGAAGCTCTCCTTCACAGTGTCGCTGACTGGTTGTGAACTGAGTGATGAGTCAAAAAACCACCTTGATTTTCATTGGTTGGTGTGCCAGACAATGGTGTTTTTTAGATGCTTATGTACCAAATTTTGGTTTGTGTTTTCATTTAAATGGAAAAACATGATTGCCTTGATTGTGACAGAGTTTACAGGATGTCATGGTCAGTGGTGTCGAATTGCTGCACTGAGATCTCCTTTTTCTTGTACTTTTGGCTGTTCCAGTGAGGGTTTGCCACAGCAAATCATCCGTTTCCACCTATCTCTATCCTCTGTATCCTCATCTCTCACACCAGCTAACTTCATGTCCTCTTTTAGCACATCTATATATCTTCTCTTTGGCCTTCCTCTTGACCTCTTGCCTGCAATGAGATAAAACAAAACAATGAATGAGAAACATCTACAGTAACAATGGTGACAAGAGGACCTTGGCTGTGTTCGAAATCACTCACTCCCTACTCTCTACTCCCCATGTGGGAAGTACAGTGTAGGGCAACATACAGTGAACTCATTGTGAAAGCATTTTTGGACATTTCGGACACTACATCTGTCATTTTCTGTTGCCGTTAATTTACGTCATTGCTGTCGCAAATTAAACGAGCCGATCTCTGCCAGATGAACTACGTTGTTAGCAGTTATAATTTGTGCTGTTATAGCTCAATAAAGGTTTTATGGCAAAACATGAATAAAACAAACACAGCCGGTCATGCTACATTCTTTAAACCATCATTATATTTGTAAGACAGGTGACGTAACGTCCGTTCCCAGTCTTCTTGCCGGTCTGCGCAATGCATGATGGTGCATATTGCTAATTGTAGGGACCATCAGATGGACACTACTTTTCATGATGCATTGAACTAAATATGGTTATCGTTATCTGCCATGTTTCCCTTACATATTTTTGATCTTTTAGACAAACAGATCCATGTATTAAAGCAGGTTAAGTTAGTATGGTCACACCCCGAACTTTTTTTTCATTGCTTTCACAGTCTGCAGCCAATGATTCATCTGTATTGAATATGGTTTCTGGCATGACGAAGGCCGGAGTTCCACTGCAGCAATCTGTTCAGGGACTTCCTCGGCAGACACACCTCCTCTGGCGAACAGCATCATTTCCTGTCTCGTGTGATGACATGTGCGATTCTGTCAACGAGGTGGAGATGCACACATAGATGCACGTGCAAGCAGGCATGTGTGAGCCTTGCACAAACACACACACACTTCTTGTCCTTGAGCTCCAGTTCTGGCTGAGAGTCTTGGCTGACCTTAGTCAGGAAACACACACACACACAAATAAATAGAAAAACTGAACTTGCGTGCTGTATAAAGTGATATGTATTATGAGTTAAACTTCAAAGAAAGCTCATCATGCAATACTGTCATCATTTGTGATGCTCCAGAAAGTCATGTCTGAATCTGTGACACGTGGTTTATAAAAGGAACTTCATGCTATCGGCTGGTCTGTGCTGCATGTGTTGTAGTCTGGCAGAGAATATATTTATAGATAGGATGATGAGAGACATTGTTTCCATGGAATATGAAGGCAGCCTTACTCTGTACACTCATAACTTTTTGGATAAACACTACTTTTATGATGCGTCCAATAACCCTTCAAACTGTACAGACCCGTTGTGTGTTACTGTGTTTAAGTGATGTTGTGAGGACTAACGCTGAAGCTATGTGCTGCTGTTCTGTAACCAAAAACTTTAGTTTATCAGGGTTTAGACTTGGATGCAGTCGAGATTGGGTTCTGGCTGAGGTTTTTGATGGAAATTATGTTGTTGGTGCTGTCTTCACATGCAAGATGTGATTGTCTAAGATGGAAGTTGGTTGTAGTGCCTTGTCATGGTCATTTTTGGCCTGTCACACCTGAAGTGGTGCAGCTAAAGGTTTCCAGTAGCTGCTGATCAGTCGTCCACAGCAGCTTGGAGGAGTCTGAGTCCATTCCTCAGTACAGAGCAGCTTCAGTTCTGACATGTTGCTGGGTTTCCTCACATCAACTGCTTGTTTCAGGCCCTTCCACAACATCTCAGGTGGATGAAGGTCAGGTCTTTGACTTCAGAACATGAACTCTGTTCTTCTGGAACCGTTCTTTAGTAGAACCACTTGTGTGTTTGGGCTCGTTGTCTTGCTGCTCTTTCTCTTCAGATCCAGCTCACAGACAGATGTCCTGACATGTTCCTTTAGAATTCACTGCTGTCATTCAGAATTCATTGATCCATCAATGAGGACAAGCTGTTCTGGTCCAGATGCAGCAAAACAGGCCCAGACCATCATACTACCACCACCATGTTGCACAGAGGGGATGAGGCTCTTGATGCTGGGGTGCAGAGTTTTGCAGACAGACAGCAGTGTTCATTTTGGAGAGCAGTGACTTTGTCTTTGCTGCTCTGTCATGCACACCATGGTTCTTCAGTGTTCTCCTAATGGTGGATTCATGAACATTAATCAAAGCAGCACAGATAGTGTAGAAGAAGGATTTTGCATAATTGATGTTTCATTCAGTGAACTAGACTTCTCATCTTCAATGTAAATGCTATTCTGAAGGTCATGCTTTAAGAAGAAGAGGAAAAAGAAAGGAGAGGAGAAGAGTGTCAAAGGGCCTTTGCAGATTAAAAGCAGGAGTTGTAGGGACACACCACACAGAGCAGGACAAAAAGAGAAAAGAAAAGGAGGGCGGGGAGCCGGAGAAAGCTCTTCTTTTCCAGAGAAGTGTGAGATGGAGAAAGAGATGGGGGAGGGTGAGGAGAGTGGGTGTGACTTGCTCTGTCTGTCTCCTCCCTCCATTATAGAGGTATAGATGGTGCAGAAGCTGCCTGCTGCATCCAGAAGTCCATTCTAGTGAGCTGCACTAGTCCTGAGAGCCACCACCTCAGAGAAGTAGTCTAGCCACTCCAGCTGCAGCACACCCTTCACTCAGCCCAACCACACAGAGGCTGTGAGATCTCTTAGCTCTTCCAAACCACAGCAGCCTGTTACACCTGAGCCAGCCACAGCACAGATAATGATGATGAGGAGGAAGCAGCAGCACTCGCACAGCTTTCTGGTCCTTCTCCTTATGGTCTTCATTGCTGGGATAGTTCTGTCAGGTCCCTCCACCCCCCACAGAAGCAGAGGTAGGTGGAACTTGTTTTCTACTGAGACATCCCCATGAAGGGACGCAGTGGGGTGGGTTGTCTTCTCCCTTCATATGTGCTGTGTTGGACTGATTACTTTTCCATGGTCCGTCTCTGCCTCCTGCCAGATGCATGCTGGGATAGACTTGGAAAGACGATCTGTCACAGTTGTAAAGACAAATATTAGTTTCAAGGAAAAATAACAAGAGTGAGGACTTGGTAACAATGCTGAGACAGGTGTCTGCTCTAAAACATGTTGAGTGATGGATGCTTGTTAAAAACACCATAAAGCTGCAGAACGAGAGCTTGAAATATTCCGATACAGGCTGCATGTTCTGAGCAAAAGTTTTTCTAGTATTGCTGCCAACATGCAGCTCTGACCGTGTCCTGTGTCCTGTCCAGAAAACAAAGCAGGATCTGCCCTTTAGCTGTGCAAAGAGCAACGAGCAAAACTTTGTCATGTTATGAAAAGCAGCACTACAGCTGAATAAATTGGATGAGGGATTTTTGGGAGGATTAACAATCAGTAATTAAATTTGAACTTCTGATTGCTGTTAAACCCAAGCCTCCCCGCTATGAGCCCTTTAAATTGCCTTGATTAAACACTGCCTGAGCGTTGGTCTTTTGATGCCTGCCGTTGATCCACATTTCCCTGAAATGAGGTGAGCAGACTGTGAGCAGGGTCACAGGTTTTTAATAAAAGGGTTTCCAGGTTAAGGGGTCAGAGGTCATATAACCTGATGTCATGGCTTTCCTGGAAATGCACCCATCAGGCAGACTTTTTTGTTATTGTTTTATTTGTCTCAATCATCTTTCAGTAATGGATTTCTATCAAACACAGACTGCAGGTTTAGTAAAAGCCACATATGTTAAAAATTTAGCCAAAATACAAAGAAAACATGGAGCCTTTAGGTGAACATTAAATGTACTGCAGGTTGATTTTTGAGAGGAGTTCTGTTAGTAGTTTGATGATGAAGAGTCTAGGAGGTCTCTAACCCTTTGCCACCCATGCACCATGACGACAGCGTGTTGAGCCTCCTCTGTCTGATTAGGATTTGTTCTACATTTTTGGTAAACATCTAATTTTCCACACCGTGTCATTATCCAGGCAGTGAAGCCTGCTTTCCATCTAAGCACCCATGCTCTGTTTGTGGGTTAAACTTAGGTGCTCTTTGAAGATTGTGATGGTTGTAAAAGTGATTTGAGGTGAGCAGAGGGGAGTCGGTGGGAAGGGCTGCTTCCAGTGCATAGCCTGCTGGCTGAAGTTGGCGTGCAGACAGATCTCAGTGTGCAGCTTTGGCAGCAACATGAAAGGGGCTGTGCGTGTTTTTGCTTTGAGAATAGAGTTAAATGTCTGTATCTGTGTTCTTCTTGGATCCAGGATTTAAACATGTTCTGCTCCAAAGTCTGTTTACCTTACTTCTTGTTATAATCCTTTACACAGGTGTCAGTATTCTGTTAGATGTTAGATAATCTGTACCTTTGTAGGCTTTTGGTGTAGTTAAAGTGTAAGGTGTGATCTTATTTATTCACCATGGTATGTGGATCTCTTGTAATACAAGAGAATATTCGCCATCACCTCACTGGAAGAGGTGCAGCTGTGCCAGAACAAATATGGCCTCATGTTGTGTACAGATTAAGAGGGAAATATGGCAGGAGAGAGGAGATGAGAGGACAAAGCAGATGAAGTCAAAGGACATTAGGAAGTTAAAAGAGAATCAGGTAGATGGAAAGATGGCTGGTGACACATATAGGACGGCAGAGATTGAGTAAAGAAGGTGAAGGATGGGATGGAGCAGCGCCATTGGGGGAAAAAGGAAAACAGCTGTTGCTTAGTCGATTCTGACAGGCAGAATATATAGTGTGAGAGCGGAGAAACCTGCGATGAAGCAGCCAAGGCAGACGTAAAATGTGGGAGTACAATCCCAGGCACAACTTTCTGCCACTGGACCGCAAGGTGAGGCCTCTCCCGTAAGCCCCAGGGATGTGATAGTTCCAGAGGAGGGTGGAATCAAAGAGCCTCCTGCTGACTTATATCAGGTATTCACTGGGCTGAGTTACGCTGGTCTGGATTGGTTCTCTGTAGACCTAATATAGGTCACTTCAGCTGAATCATTTTAAACCCTTGCTGCTCTAGCTGGCACAGGGCTCTGAGAGATTTTCACACTTCATTGCTTTAAATGAAGGTGACTGTTCTACCAAGCACCATAAAACATCTGTCTCTGTCTCCACGGTGGGGGAAGCCAAGTCTCCTCTCCACCTCTACACTTGCAGGAGTGAAACCTGAGAGGCCAAAACACTGTACACCAGAGCTGCGTAAAATCTCCCTGACACTCAGGACAGCATGCATGCAAAAAGCTGGATATTATTCTGTGTGAGGCAGGACGGGTGTCACTGACATGTTGGGGGCAGCAGCCCAGTAGTATAAAGCCTCATTTGGTCAGGGGGATTTGCAGTCGTTAGACTTCGGCTGACAAATCTGACATGACTCTGTGTCACTCCCATCAAACCAAAACCAGCACATTAAATTCAATAAAAAGAGGAAAGTTCTTTTCCATGGCATATTTTGAAAACAAAACAACCCTTGTCGCCCTGCGCCAAATGTTTTGAGGTTTTTGCCTCGGGTAATAATAGTTCATTCGTTCACACATCAGCATGAGTGGAAAAGTCCTGTGATGAGCTCAAGTCTATTTACTCCAGCGCAGTCCTCCACATGTGAGACCAGAGGGACAGGGGAGCACGAGGGAGCTGTCAGCGCTTTATATATATGTGGTTTGATAATGTCAGGCAGTAAATCAGGACGTTTCAAAGCCAAAAAATCTGCACGTACTGCACAGATGCATGCTTTCAATATTTCTTTCCAAACACCCAAACACATAAAAATATCGTGTTGCACAGTGCAGTGGAAAGTTAAAAAGAGCGGGTTTATACTGACAACCCCATTAACCTACTGCCTTTCCCAGAGGATCATCCATCACTGCTTGATCATCCAAGATATACCTGCTTTGAAGAGCCAAGATTAAGTTTCCTGTTTGAGGATGTTTCTTTTTTTTCTGGCCAGCCGCGTTACATTCTTCAGGCATTAGGCTGAATCTGGATGGTAAAATATTTATTGAACCATGTGGCATTATTTACTGCATAATCTGACAAGTTTATATAGGCTGGCTCTCAGTGTTTTGACTGACTTGTTGTTACTACAGATTATACAGATTTTTCTTGTGTGTCTCTCTCATGGTAGCTTTGTTTTTGAAATAATGTTCCAGATGTTTCCCTGTGATAGATTGGTTATCAAGATAGGTCGATTATGAGCCAATGGGCTGCAGGACAGCCATGTGAAAGTTTCCGTAGGCCTCCTACATAAAATAATAGCACGCAACATGACTACAAATAGTGAGAGATTGTGTATGTGTGGTTGTTATTTAGTTGTTTTGTTGTTCAGTAATCTGTTCATGGTTATTAAATGAAGGGATTATGCATTTAATTAAACATTAGCTACATCTTCTTTGTTGAGGCTTTAAATCTTCAGTGTCCCTGTGTGTTTGACAGACACAACAGAGCTGCCAGGAAAACTTAAAAATCCGTCATTGTTTTCCTCATATTTCATCCACACAACAAAACTGTGTGGAAGTTTAGCATCCCTAAATCTGAAAAATGTGATCAATCATCTGGGCTGGATTCATTCCTAACTGTTTATCCATGTTACTCTGGAAATACTGATAAGAGTCCCTAAATGTCTGAGCTTCGGACAGGTTGCTGTGGGGCCAGTATTTGCTTGTACTGGATTTTAAAGCTAGCTGCCAGAAGTTTCCTAATGTTTCATACGCTTTCCCTTGGAGCCAAACTCACTTGTGTTTTATCGGAAATATTGATGGGAGAATCAAAACAAATGCAGCTTTGATAGGAAACACATAGCTGGAAAAGCACAGGGGTATTTTTCACATCCAGGGCTTCCCCCTCTTTTGCTGATGGTGACTGTTTTGGCGTCTGGCAGCAGTTCTCCTGCAAAGTTCCACTATTTCATTTAGCGCTGAAATACGAGCCAAGGACATGTGCAGTGGAGAGTATAGTACAAGTCATAATCCAGACCCACCGTCTATTGTTCGAAACCTTGTAGACTATGAGGGGTGGAGGTCTGAGCCGCAGGGTCTTATTTGTGAGTTCCAATGTGAAATTAAATTAATAGGAGATGGAATTATATTTAACATTCGGAGATTGGTCGAAGTTTTAACTGGATTTAGGGAGGGTGTGAATCATCCAAGTCGGCACTGGTGTGGTTATTGTCTTACATGTGCACCAGCCAACTGTCACTCATAAGTCACAGTCCAGCTGCACACATCTCACTTCTCAGAGGTTTATTAGTAAGGCTGTGGTAAACTTACTAATTGCTAGCATGCCCAGTTATTGGCTGCGATTACCTGGGCACATGGCAGAGGGAAGTAATAAAGTTCAACATAATGATTTCTGCCATCCCTCCTCAGACACAGATACTGAGAAAACCCACTGCACAGCCATCATACGTGAGATTGTGATTGTTATCCGTTGCCTTGTTACCACAAATTCATTTAAATCTATAAACAAACAAGGCTTCACTCAACCTATTTTTATACTCCTCCTTTGTTTCATACATATTTTTACCTTCTTTGGGAAGGAGCTTTCCTTTCAGTGAATATTTATGGAAAAGAGAAAGCTCCACATGAGACAGAACAACTAAAAAAACCCACAAACAACAAATTAAAACAACATACGATACTGGTGTTACCAGTATGTACAGTAGATCTGACCACAAGTTCCAAGCTGAGTTTGTGTGGTTGCCTTGACTAGTGCAAACAGACTGATCTCTTGGTTTTATTGGGATCCGCCCTCTGGTGCCTGTCCTCATCCAACATCTGTCCTCAGGCTCTGCAGATGATGACTGTATTCTCTAGAAATCAGTTACAGCAGAAAAATGACTCAGTATGTGTGAGAGAGTGTCAGAGGTCTCAGGGATTGTTCTGTTTTCTCTGTAAACTTCACAGTTTTTGTATTATACTGTGTATTGGTTGTATTTTAGAAGCTTTGGGGCTGTCATGATCCGAATCTCAGATCTTGGCCTGATGAAGTATTGTTGAAGTCAACAGACATAATAACAATGCATCCTGGATTGTCTTGTGCTTCCTCCTCAGTGAGGCGTCAGAACATGAAAGTCCGCATCAACGCCACAGGAGACACCATTGTGATGAAGTTTTTGCGTCCTAATGCTGACACCAAGCTTGAAGGCTACATCCTGGGCTATGGCAGCAGCATGTTCTCCAAACAGTTCATTCAGCTACCAGAGAACGGACAGCCCTATGAGACTGAGTTTGGTAAGAAAGAAAAGCTGGTGATGTTCTATGTGGAGACCAGATGAAAGACCAGACCTGTATGATGCACATGTCAACTGTTGGTTGTGCCGGTTTTAGATGCTGAGCCCAAGTACCTGATAGCTGTCCAGCCCATCCCAACCAATGAGGTGAAAAAACAGTGCACAGGTATGTTCAGTAAAGGAAGAGGTGTCATTCCTGCGGGGTAAAAGTGCCAATCAGACGAAAACATGAGCAAGACATTGATTTGTTCTCAGGTAAAGTGGAACTGGAGAAGCCTTTACACCTGGTCATCGGTTCGGTGACGCCCACCTCAGTTCTCCTGTCCTGGGGAACGCTGCTGAAAACACCTTATGAAGGGAACATCATGAACGATTGTGTAGAGGATGGGTGAGCTTAAACACTAACACACATTTCTAACGTCCTGTTACACCTGTTCCCTTTGACCACACTCCTCTTTCTTTATTCACACATCCTCCTCCAGTTATCTTGTGTGAAACTTGGGC